>NW_025934462.1:0-89744 GCF_000764305.2 Hyalella azteca | reverse complement strand
GTCTGTATGCCTAGTGCGTGTCTGTATGCCTAGTGCGTGTCTGTATGCCTAGTGCCTGTCTGTATGCCTAGTGCGTGTCTGTATGCCTAGTGCGTGTCTGTATGCCTAGTGCCTGTCTGTATGCTGAGTGTGCTGTTCGTCATCCTCAGTATCCCATCTGTGGAGGACTCAAGGCGCTAATTTCTAGGTTCTGACCGACCTTTAATTGGTGCGGTAACTAGAGACCTATTTGGTGCTATCAATACTACTAATAGAGATTCAATACAGCTTGAGTTACTATTTATTTGTCAAGCGTTCTCATCAATTTGGTAAACTTTTTAATCCAAGTGCATCTGCTGTAACGAGGGTATTTTACGATCTATTATATGTATATCAGTCAAACTTTCAAGTGCGAGTTTACATCTAGCTTTGGTTTTGACATAAAGTGTTCTTCAGTTCATCGACATACTAAGTTAAAATACTATGTTCATTTAAGCCTGAGCTACGTGTTCATCTTAAACCCTAGCTTAGCCAAATCTATATCGCAGATGGTCGAGGGAGCGATGTTGTTGTTGTTGTAATTGCCCATCCTGGTAGTGACAACTAGGTAAGGGAGGGGGTGATAGGTCAGTTTTTCCGGGCACTTGGTGCCACTGGTAGTTCCACGACCATCACTGGCTCGCTGACCCGCCAGAACCATTTTATTGCATTACACAACACCCTGGACAAGCCAGGTACTCATTTATCAACCAGAGTTGGATGAATGGCTGAGTTGACCATGAGCTGAGCTTCCCGGAAGAACTTGTCCTCAGTGGGACTCGAACCCGGGAGCTGGGTGCGAGAGACTATATAAGTCTCTCACCGAGGGAGCGATCTCGAAGATCACGATTTTGTCCAACTTTGACGACCATTTAAGCAATCGAGTTATTCTAATTATTGTTTGGAAAGATGGAGAGACTTCATGAACTTGATTTGTTTGTGCTGCTGGTTTTCGGGGCTTCCATTTCACTACTTGGAAAAGCAATGTTTATAATTAATAAAATCGAAGAGTTGTTATTAATTTCAAATCAGAAGCAAGAATCTAAAAGTGACGTTCTCTGTGTAGACTGAACTAAAAAATTGAATGAGCCATATCTCTAAATTTTTCGTTAATGTTTTAATCAAGTTGAGTTACTTTAGCGCCAGCCTTTGTTGTATATGATGATGACGTAACATCATTTGCATCATTTTGCTCACCTACCCAATGTTGTCTGTTCGACGTATCACACTTTATTTCTACATTGACTTTGAGACAAGTGTCACATTTGTGGTTTTGGTTTTGGCAAACGAGTATTGGCGATTGGCAATTATGGCTGTTTTAATTTGTTTATTGTGCCCTGAACTTGGAAAGTGTTAATTTTTTCGCCAATAAGGGGCTTGGTTCTGGTAGCCTTATACCCTTTGAACAAAATTGTCGCCACAATTTGCAATAAAGTCTAAGTTTATCATCAGGGTTTTTATTTCCTTTCATTTGTAAATGTTTAATTTGTTTGCTTTAAAGCATTAACGTTATGGAGACTCTCATTTGACCCCCGATGCAACGTGAATGTTATTGAGGTTGTCTTTCTTAATTGACGCTTACTACGAAGGTTAATGTATTTGTTGAGAAAAAAGTGGTATGTAAACCACGAAGCAAGTTCTTGTTTTACACATTGTATATTTTTGGTATTATAAAGTTGAATTCGTACTTAAAAAGTTGATTAAATTTGCGCGTGGGCTTAAACCCCCGAACTGTTCTTGGAGTTAGGGACTGAAGCGCTATTGTTCAACATTACTCACTAATTATCTTGGGAGGATTTGTAATATATTTCACATCACGAGTACCGCAGGGGACAAGAGGACCGCACCCTCTTGTTAGGGGAAGATCAGGGCTTCCTCCGGTTCCCGTGACCCTGTCCTGAGAAGGCATCATTTCTATGCCACGAAAGCAACTACGTTGTTGATCGCTGCCTCTAGAGACCCTCGTCTTCCTTACCTCACAGGAGAAACGATAGTCTTTCATCGCTGCCTCTAGAGACCATCGTCTTTCTTACCTCTCAGGAGAAACAATACAGTCTTTCATCGCTGCCTCTAGAGACCATCGTCTTCCTTACCTCTCAGGAGAAACAATACAGTCTTTCATCGCTGCCTCTAGAGACCATCGTCTTTCTTACCTCACAGGAGAAACAATACAGTCTTTCATCGCTGTCTGTTGACCCACTAACCATTGCCTCATCTCCTATTTGGAAGGGCCACCTCACTCATTCATCCTGGTTGCAAAGATCCTACCAGAAATTCCCAGATGGGACAATTAATTTGTCTCATTCCATCTCATTTTCACGCCGCGACGGATCCTTTGTCAGTTTTTTGTACGTTTGATCATATCGATTACTTGATCAACTTCTAATCCTTCGTTATATTTCCTGCAACTGTTCTCCTTGCTAAATGTGACCGTTGTGCTAATACTTGTCACGTGGGGGAAATTGAACGGTATACTCTACATTACTTTTTAACTCTTTGGTAATAAAGATGAAAGCGATTATTTCTTGTTTGCTTGTCAATTATTCTTGTAGAAAGTAAAGGGATAGTAAAGAGATACGTAGGTTTTTATAAGATAAAGTCATGGCGACTGCCCTGGTGAGTGATATGTACACGGCGGCAGAGCAGCGCGCGGCCAGCGTCACGGCCGTCGAGGAGAGGTTCATCAGCCAGGCAATGGCGAGTCCGCTCTAGCCTGTATGAGTAGTTATACGTGGTAAATGATTTATGATTAATACTTATTAGTCTTCATACATCCTCAGAATGTGTAATATAGATATATGGTTATGCAAAGATTCTATTTACTTTTAACGGAAATCTGCTAGAAAATACTTTGTAAGTGAATTCATTAATAATTCATTCATATATTGTCGTAGGCAAATAAATTCATTAAATTACTATGCTAGACTAGGCATTGATCAACAGAAGCATCTGATAATTTTTGTTCCCGCCTGCCTCGAAATAATTATTTTTACTGCTTATAAAACTCTCAATTCCCCGATATCTCATGTTCAGGTTGTGCTGGGATAATGTCGCGGCCTCATTGCTGGGTCGGAGAATGAAATACAGATTTCTTAGTCTTACTGTACTTCTTGTATTCGGTCCATCTTCACATGACTGAATATAAGAAGTACAGTAAGACTAAGAAATCTGTATTTCATTCACCGACCCGTCTGCAGCCTCTGGCATTGAGGCCGCGACACAGGTGCACGATCACATTCCACACCTCATATTTTACGTTACTCATTATCGTGTGAATTTGCAGAAAATTATATATAAGTCAAATACATTAATTGTTTCATCTTTGTTTTCATTCATGGTAAATCTCGAATGGCCTACTTAATCACAGTTACGGTAATGAGTGTTGTTTTGTATCTGCTAGGGTCGCGGCCTGTTCGCCACGCGGCAGTTCAGGGAAGATGATCTCATCTTCGAAGAGACGCCGGTCGTGTCGTGCCAGTTCGTGTACAACAAGGAGTACGGCTACCGTGCGTGCGACCAGTGCCTGAGGTGAGCAGTGATCGTGTCGTGCCAGTTCGTGTACAACAAGGAGTACGGCTACCGTGCGTGCGACCAGTGCCTGAGGTGAGCAGTGATCGTGTCGTGCCAGTTCGTGTACAACAAGGAGTACGGCTACCGTGCGTGCCTACAGCTACGTACCGTGCATTAGGTGAAGGTCAAACAACGCGATCCAGAAGTATGTTAAATAAACGCATGTGATACGCTGCCAAATTGTGCCTGTCACGCGCTTATGTTGTACGCATATGATGCTCAAATGCGTAGTTTAATACGCAGCTTAAATGTGTGTGTCTGAAACTTGTATATGATATGCTACAAAGATGTGCTGGACACACGATCTTGAATGTATTTGCTATTTGAATACACTAGAAATTGAGTAAAACTTCATTTTGTACATTCAGTGACAGTATGCGTATTAAAATAAGTCTGTTATAGACGGATAAAGGAAAGTTAAATCGGTATTTCACATGAATATCCTGTGCGATATCGCTGCATGCTTTCCACTTTTGAAAGTGAAGCCGCTACCAGCAACCATATTCTCATGGTTCCGTTTTTTTTAACACTTGAAATTTCCTTCTCTGGTTCTCGCAGTTTTTGTACAGAGGCTAGTTTGCCAACATCACAGCTCAACAGTCGAAACAAAAGAGCTATATATTTTCATTGATTTTAATATTATTTTCTCAGTTAGCGGCTTAGCGTATTATGAACATAGTAAACCTTGCTGCTATTGCCGTGACCAGGTCTCTGGAGACCGCTGAGTGCAACGTGCGAAGGCTCTGCCAGGAGCCGCTGTTAGTGCTGCCACACCCAGAGTGTGCTGACACAGCTCTGCCAGCAGTGCTGCTCTGTCCTGGCTGTCAGGTATGGCGCTGACACAGCTCTGCCAGCAGTGCTGCTCTGTCCTGGCTGTCAGGTTTGCTACACTAACTTCGAACACAATTTTTCCCACCATCGACATTATGAATTAAATAAGTACTAACCTCTAAACCTCTTCTACCATCATTCCTACTATTTCATTCTTCCTACCTCCTTCACCAGAACTTCTTCTAATATTGCTCCACCATCCTCACACCACACTTTGCTCCACCATCGCACCATCACTCCACCGTAACCAGCACCCGGCCTGAATGTAATTCAAGGAATAACTGTTCATATATTCAACATCGGTCCAGCCTGGTTACTTGATCACTTCCTAAATATTGACTACATATAAGAGGGAAAAATCTAATGTAAAAATTTTGATTTGTGCATTTGTTGTTGAATGGCATGCTGCCTCCTGTAGGCGGAGTACTGCAGCGAGGAGTGCCGCAGGGAGGCGTGGCAGCAGCACCACCAGCTGCTGTGCTACGCGCCCTCACACAGCGACCACCCCCTGACACGCTTACTAGTAGAGTGGAAGTGAGTCATCAGCAATGCCTGCACTCTAACTAATTATTGGGTTGTATTGTTCAAATGTTGGCGCAGTGTTGACAAATGTTGATTGTTGATTGTTGAAATGTTAACAATGAAACTCTTTCGCCGGGACATGCTGGTCAGGGTGACCCACACAAGCGCAAAAATTGCATCGCTATTTGCATTTAGTTTTCTCGTTTCTTTGACTGTGTCTTATTGGACCTAATATATAATTGATAATTTATTTTAAATTAATAAAATGTTGATGATGAAGCTGCCTATGTGTTTATTGGTGGCAGTTCATAACCTTCAGCGTTGCCCACCTTTGATAGTTGTCTTGCCGACCCTTTGTTTATGGATTCATTAACGGCCTCCAATGCTAAGCCTTTGATATTTGTTTCATCGACTAATCTTTCAACTGTTTTATGTTGCGTGGATTTTTCGTGGCTGTGCTCTATTAATCGAATTTTTACCTCGATTAATCGGCCAGATATATCTTTTTAAGAATCAATATCTCGGGTGGCTAGGTTCCTGATGGCCGAGATCAGCTATTGTCTGGGGCCCAGACTTCAGCATTGCTGCCGTCTTATTCAATCCATCAAGGGTTTCTGCTATATTGAACTCACGTCTGCGGTAGAATTTATTGAGATCTCCACTTATGCATTCAAGTCCAACCTTACTCATTCAAGTTGTCACTTACGCATTCAAGTCCAACCTTACTCATTCAAGTTGTCACTTACGCATTCAAGTTGTCACTTACTCATTCAAGTTGTCACTTACTCATTCAAGTCCAACCTTACTCATTCAAGTTGTCACTTGCGCATTCAAGTTGTCACTTACGCATTCAAGTTGTCACTTACGCATTCAACTCCAACCTTACTCATTCAAGTTGTCACTTACGCATTCAAGTGCCACATTACTCATTCAAGTTGTCACTTACGTATTCAAGTTGTCACTTACGCATTCAAGTTGTCACTTACGCATTCAAGTTGTCACTTACGCATTCAAGTTGTCACTTACGCATTCAAATGTATCCAACGTCCCGCAGACAACATCACTACCCACCTGAGACGCTAAGCATCCTGCTGCTGGCACGTCTGCTGGCAGGAGTTCTTCTCAGTCCCGATGCTGTCACCGCGAGCGCGTCTCTGGCACGGTTCTGCCACGCGTCTGTCAGCGCCAGGGACGCCGCGTCGCACAAGCTCCTCGGCCCTGAGTTCGTCCAACACATTCATGCCCTCAGGACCCTCATGGCTGAGGTCTTCCCGGACCCTCGTCTTGCCGAGGTACAAAACTTTTGGCGTTTTTAACTTTATTTAAACTTGATTCATTTGGTTGATAACTTTTTTTACGAAACTTTTTCTTATGACGTTTTAAACTTTATTTAAACTTGATTCGTTTGATTGTTAACTTGTTTGTACATTTTTTTTTCCTTTTGGCGTTTTTAACTTTATTTAAACTTGATTCGTTTGGTTGATAACTTTTTTAAGTCGTAGATAATTTTTTTAAGATACTTGCACAGCGCAGTGCAAGTGATAAATGTAATTTGGTAATTATATATAAATGTGAATGGTAATTGAATAAAGTAAGGATTAATTGTGAGTCCGACTGTCTATTTTATGAGAAATCAAGATGATTTCTTGCGGAGAACGATGCGACAAGAAAATAATAATGATTGATGTGATATTTATAAGTAATTTTATAACATTGATTAATTTGATGATAACGACTAATATGATAATAATGATTAATTTGATGATAATGACCAATTTGATAATTATTAATTTGATGATAAATATTACTTTGATGATAACGATTAGTATTATAATAATGACTAATTTGATGATAATGATTTCATTATCTAGTCATTATCACCTGACTAATCAGGTGATAATGACTAGTATGATGATAATAATTAATTTGATGATAATGATTAATTAGGTGATTATGACTAATTTGAAGATAAAGACTAATTTTACGCTACTGCTATAATAACGCAGTGGATGTCAGAGGAAGGCTTCAAGTCGCTGCTGGCGCTGGTGGGGAGCAACGGGCAGGGCGTGGCGAGCTCCCCCCTGGCGCGGTGGGTGACGCGGTGCGACGACCTCCCTCTCAAGGGGCAGGACCGTGACCAGCTCGACGCCTTCATTGACAACCTCTACGAGAAACTCGACTCCAGTTAGTTCTTTGCGCATTTTCTTATTTATGAGAAAACGCGCTGTTGTGCTCGTCATGTCCGTCCGTCCGTCTGTCTGTCTGTCTGTCTGTCTGTCTGTCCGTCTGTCCTCCTGTCTGTCTGTCTGTCTGTCCTCCTGTCTGTCTGTCCTCCTGTCTGTCTGTCCTCCTGTCTGTCTGTCCTCCTGTCTGTCTGTCCTCCTGTCTGTATGTCAGTCTGTTCGTCTGACTGTCCGTCTATCCGTCCGTGACTTTTCGTCGTTTTTGTCTTGTCAACGTTTTCGTCGACGAGAAAATGCGCTCGCTGTCACTCACTGCATTGAGTTATATTTGCGCTCTCTGTCACTGAATTATATTCTTTTTATTAATTGGTTGAAGATGTCAGAAGTATACTTGCCGAGCTCCGTCCATGAAAACTTAAGTGAGTGTTGGGTTACTGTGATATGGATGCAGCGTATTTGGCTGTGCAATCATAATAAATAACCTATAAGTATCAATTGCATGTTTAAAGCCCACTTGGAAAGCTGAGTTAATTTATTTTAGTAAGATTTTATTTATTTTATTAAGAGTTAGTTTCTCAGATGAAATTTTTTAGTTAATAACTGGAACAGAATTAATTTTTGAAAATTCCGACTTCAGCTCGATATCAGAAGTCCCTTGTGTATCTCAGATGTTCCCGATCGCCTCTACAAGTAATGCAGTGTCCCTACTTTTTTCTGTACACTGAGTGATATTCGTACTTCATTCGATGGTATTTTTAATGGACTTATTGTGTATTGCAGTACATCGTACAGTGGAGGATGACTTATCATCACTCTCAGTTCTAGAGTATTTCAATGAAATGGTAGTGGCACAAAATGTTGCCACCAATTTTCCAAATTTACGTCTATTGTGAGTTTTTTAGTACGTGGACTATATATTGCGTTCGCGCTACAAAACACTATTCGTAGATCGAAATAAAACTGGTTTAAAGCTGCCGGTTCTTTTTGAAGGAGTCATTGCAATAATGCAGTGTGAAAGTTATTGAGAACTTGCTAGTTCTCAAATGCTGTTTCAATGTTTGTTCCATGGGCTGGGCTTCCATTGTACATGCAATTTCTCTGACTTGGTACTTTATAAAGGCTTTAACGTATAGTTTGTAATTGCAATAACATTGAAGTATAATTTGTAATTGTCAGCCGTTGGGACGTTCCTGAACACGGAGGGCTCAGGTTTATACAGACTGCAGAGCCTCCTCAACCACAGCTGCCGTCCCAACGCCATCGTCACCTTCCCCCACAACTCCCACACCCTGCAGGTCAGTGCAGAACCTTCTCCCACAACTCCCACACCCTGCAGGTCAGTGCAGCACCTTCCCCCACAACTCCCACACCCTGCAGGTCAGTGCAGCACCTTCCCCCACAACTCCCACACCCTGCAGGTCAGTGCAGCACATTCCCCCACAACTCCCACACCCTGCAGGTCAGTGCAGCACCTTCCCCCACAACTCCCACACCCTGCAGGTCAGTGCAGCACCTTCCCCCACAACTCCCACACCTTGCAGGTCAGTGCGGAACCTACCCCACAACTCCTACACCTTGCAGGCCAATACAGCACCTTCTTCGCCCAGTTAAATGCTAGTAACTTGGTGGCTGTTTGCCCAGTTGAACAGGTCGTATTCATGAGTGTAATGTTGGTATCAACGCGCAGGTGCGTGCGGTGCGGGACATCGCCCCCGGGCAGCCGGTGTTCATCAGTTACCTCGACGACTGCACCCTCGCCAGGAGCCGACACTCGCGCCGCAAGACCCTCAGGTCACTCACGCTTATTTTACTCAATTAGGATCACTTGCTTGGAATTAGACTTGATCCACACCATAGCACCAGGCACGGTCAAGTATAGTATACTTCAGTGCATTTCTATGGAAGCCTTGGCACCGTGCAAGGCACCTGCCTTGGCCGTCACATCGTCACGCCTTGCACGGTGCCTTGGCACCGTGCAAGGCGCTAGGCGCGGTTGAGCCACCATCAAGACAACTGATATCTTGACAGGAACGTGACTGGCACGGCCTTTATTAACACGTTGACTACGATTGCTTCATCTTGTACTATTATTTCATTTTTGTACTTTTTTTAAGCAGGGTTGCCAGAAGGTCATTTTTTCCGGACAAATTCCGTGAATTAGTTTTTCTCAATTGCGTTGGCCGGCTAAAATTTATGATAGGGGTACTTCCTAATTAAATTTTAAATACTGCAAAAAGAAAATAAATGGAATTTTTATAGCGGAACCTACAAATAAACTATTATACATTGAATTATCGGCCTTTTTTGGCCTTTTTTGTTCTCGGATTTGGCCAATTTTAGGAAAATATATATTGAATTATCGGCCTTTTTTGGCCTTTTTTGTTCTCGGATTTGGCCTATTTTAGGCAACCTGAATTATGTACCACTACCTCCTGGAGAAATACATTTCGTGGTACGCATATGTACCAATACGTAGTCAACGTGTTAAAGCGAACTGAACGGAAGGAACTGAAGGGAGGATGTCCCGTGATCGAAGTGAACATGTAGAGGCACCTGGCAGGGAAGGGGGGCCGTGCCCGGCAGTGTAGTGTAAAAGGTTTCTTAGTCGCGTTCAGTTAATTTTGGTTATTACTCATGTTGAGTGGGTATCACTCGCGACTCGTGATTTGTCGGTACTACGCATTAATATTTTTATAAACTTTACTCGTTAATCATGTTCAAGGAATATAACTGATTCCTTAGTATCCTTAGTATTTGTTTGGGACATAGCAGTCCCAGGCCACGATGGATCGCCGCCTCTGATTATCGTTCATCCGCCCTCATTTGGGCCACCTGATGCACGATGCTGTTGCTTGCTTCTCGCCGCTGGTAGTGTTGCAGGGGAGGTCGATCTGGGATTGTGCTCAGAAACACGTCTAGCTGTCTCTTGAAGGTCTCCATAACGCTTTCGCGAAGTCCAAATACACCACGTCCACCCCGGCCCCCTCCTCCAGCATGGCCAGGATTTGGTGGTGATGCTCCAGTAAATGAGATAAACAGGAACGATTTCGTCTAAAACCGTGTTGCCTTCTGTTGAAAAGGTCAGCGTCTTCCATGTACTGCACCAACCTTCTGGCAACAACCTTCTCAAATACTTTGATTACGTGTGATGTTAATGTAACCGGCCTGTAATTTTGGGGTTTTTCTCTTGCGCCTCCTTTGTAGATAGGGGTAATTAGCCCTAATTTAGGTCACTTGGGACATTTCCTTCTCTCAATTACTCATGTTTAGGGGATGTTCAGTAGACCAAGTGATTAGATTGCTCAAGACTTTATTGCTATATGATTTATTATATTACATTAATCGTAACACATTTGCCTTTTAGCTCACGTTCTAATTAGCCTTCATCTTGCAGGTGTGGTGAGCTGCAAACCTCAAAATAAAATAAGATGTTTGTTTCCTTCTTCCTAGGGAGAACTACGTGTTTGCCTGCGCCTGTGAGAGGTGCGACGACGAGACCATCCAGCCTGACGTCACCAGTGACGAAGACATGGATGATGATGAGCAGTGACGAAGACATGGATGATGATGAGCAGTGACGAAGACATGGATGACGAGGATGCTGCTCTCCAATAAACTCTGATTGGCTTTCGTCTGGTTTTATTCCCGTTCCTCGTCTTTATAGACCAAATATAACGAAATGGTCACGAGTTCAGTTCTACATAACGTGCTGATTCAGATCATATTTTTGTTCAAAACTCTGTTGAAAAAAATAATAAGAGAAAAAATGTCTGTGAGTGTCCATTCTTGTAAAGTTACCATTGTAGCGTATTGAAACGCTGCGTTGTAATGCTTCGAATTATTTACCGTTGAATGAAGTAATAATAAGTTTGGTTACGTGTCTGAATGCTGCTTCGTGGTTAATGACGCGCTCCGAGTATGAACGCGTTGAAGAACAGACTAGATAAAGCCATGGTTGAATTAATACAAATAATATATATTCATTCAACCATGAGATAAAGCTATTGAAAAATATATGTTCAGATTTGAAATGCCTAGCACCATATCGAACCCTGGTGGAAGTCTAGTAGCTATTTCAAACTATCGTCAGTCTTGAAATATCCGGTCAAATGACAAGATTTTAGATCTTCTGTGAATAAGGCACGAAAAGTTCAAGATTCGGCGACAGGCCACATCAGGCCTACTCTTTAGCGCCGACATACCTATGTTATGTTATGTTACATGCTTTTTAAAAATAATACGCGATGCGAGCAGACAGCGAGCTCATTGGTTGTATTTAAAAGTCGTAAAAATTCGTAAAACTTTTACAAAATCAGAAAAGACGTACACTTTTTACGACAAATCAACAGTACTGAATACGCAAAAAAAATGAAAAATTCAATGACGTTTGATTGTTTCGATCTAGGTGAAAGTTACGACAAAAATGTAACGCTTGGGAAATAACTCTACGTAATGTGAGTTCGGCAAATCCCGTAATATAAGCAATATAATTCTGATTTACAAATCAAATATATATTGTAGATTTTTATATGGGATTGAAATGTTGAAATGTGATACATTTGTCGCAGCAGCGCTATGCATGCGCCACTTGCTTGTAGAAAGCGGACTTCTCAGTCACTCAGAGCGTAAGAAAACGAATTAAACGATCAGTGCCTGTCTTGACGCGGAAGGAGGAGGTGTATCAATGACGATGCTCGCTGTGAGCCTTGAGCAATATTTGCCTCGTCAAAGAAAGAATGTGATTATGTGAACGCTCTGGAATGAGTTTGGATGGTCACAATTCAAAGCAAAATATTTAAATTTACTTCTGAAAAATATCAGAAAATCTGAGATGATGTCATTATTCGTAAAAGTAATGCTCACTTTGAATTTACTAGTCGTGCTTGGTGAGTGTGGACTGTGGAGTAGCATTGTTTTCTCAGACTAACCTTGTGATCTTGTTTAAAGTTAATTTATGTCGAACGTGATCCCTGAGATCTATTGTCTCTTTCTTGTAGTGTTGTGCTCCAGAGATGGTATTGTCACAAATTGTCTCAAGATGCTGCTCGATATTTCATAGACGGGACTCGGTAACCTTGATGTTTGGTAGGAATTTACAGGCGCATAGGTCAGCTGTATTGCGGCTTGTAGCCTAGTTGTACGTTTTAAAATTATTGTGCTGCTTGCGCGTTGTACGACTTTATAGCTGTCATGTTGTACCCTGAAATTAACAGGCTCACTTAAAATACACCATATACTTTTTTATTAAAATGAGGTAAAACCTGGATTTCATGCTCCGATCCAATTCAAGTTTGGAAACCATTACTAGCCATTATTATTATAATGGTTGCTTCACAATTCGTTTTTTTAATTATATTGCTAACTTTTGACATTTTTTCAAACTTTTTTCACTAACTCAAATATTTATGAAATTAATTTGTTAGTAATCATCAATATTACTCTGAGGTAATAACCTTAACTTTCACTTTATAACTTTACGATTTGGTAGATTAAACTTTTATATTAAATCCTCTTGATAGTTACTTTTTGTTTGAAAATAAATTCATTCTATCGAATTGTTATCGATTTGCCTATATTTTCAGGCGCATTTGGGACGGTTGGGTTGACGCGTGCAACGGACCACACGAGGGACCCATCTCACTCTGACCTGCCAGGCGTGGGTGCGGCAGCGACCGCACCTGTTCTTGACGAAGCCAATGCTGAAGAAATTACTGACACACATGGCCAATCAGCAGCCAATGCTGAAGCACTGCCGTTGCCGGCACCCCTAGTGATGCTTTACAGCACTTTCAGCTGGGGCGGAGTGAGTGGCAACGTCACATTCTCGCACAAGCAGCGCCCTGACGGCACAAACGCAACGTTGTTGGAGGTGTTGGTCGAGCTGCCTGACGTAGCGCGAACCTTCCTCGAGCCTCTGGAGCTCAAGTGGGCTGTGCATGAGTGGCCAGTTAGGTACGACAACAGCGACCGCTGCGGTGGAGAACAGATTGGCAAAATGTGAGTTCTTGTAACTTTAGTGTAAAAATACAATTCATTAACGATAAAGAGTTGACTGTTTTAAGTAATCAATTATCTATCATATGAACCTGTATTATGCCGTCCGATAATGGGAAATTTCGAGTCCATGCATCCAATTTATAATCTCGATCTGGTGAAATTAACTTTTGTTTTCTACGTGATTATTACGCTGGGGTTTTCTTATTACCTGCTATTATTTTTATTTCAGGTTAATAGACCTGACCTCGAGCCTGGGCTCCATCACACTGCCGATGGACGGGCCTGCGGTCTTCGAGACCGAAGACGTGGCCATCTTCGGGCCGGACTCCGTGTGGAGTCGCTCTATCGTCTTCAAGGGACCTGGCGTAACGTCGTGCTCCAACATCCACGTGAGGCACAACTTATCGTGCTCCATTCTCATCTCTTAGGGGTTAACCGGCGAACAATGTTAAGATATTCTCATTTATTAGCCATTATACCAGAGCACTTCATCAGCCATTATACCAGCGAACTTCATCAGCCATTATACCAGCGCACTTCATCAACCATTATACCAGAGCACTTCATCAGCCATTATACCAGCGCACTTCATCAGCCATTATACCAGCGCACTTCCATTACTCATGGCCCGCGCACTACACAGGGAGTTGGAGGTGAAGAGACGTACGAAGCAAGGTTTTACATCCCTCTGGGGGGCTCCATATGGATTAGGACCTGGCAGTGGAAGCTGGAGAGCCCTCCTTCAGGAGATTCAGGCCTCCTGGTGGAGACCTCGGGCTACCAGGTGGTCATCTTCTCGGACGTGTTCAACACCATCGACGACGAGGCCGAGACCTCCGACCACGACTGGGTCATCTACATTACTGACATTCTCGACTCTCGAGGTGCCGTGTTACTCTAAACATATTAACTCGTTAAATGCAATGTAAACACGGGAAGAAATTACTCAAATTAATTAAATTATTACATTCCTGCATCAAGAATTCACTAAAGGTGAGCATTGCGCGTTTTCGGACGAGCCTCTTAATTTTGTTGAGATCGAAGAATAGTTGAATAATCGTGAGGAGATAAATCTTCCTCAGTTTAGTTAATTTTAAAATATTCATTTAATTACTACCTTCATCATCTTTAAACAAGTAACCTGTTGTCCAGTCAAATATAAGTCTCCATTACTTTCATTATTGATGTATGGAAAGTATTCATTTCAATTTAATATTGAGAGTATTAACATATAATTTTATTTCTTATGACAGACTACGGGGTGACGTGCAACCACCTGACGAGGGTGTACGACCCTGCGGGCAAGGAGACGTGTGACGACGAGGGCTGCCCTCAGGGCATGCTGGGCAAGCGCCACGGTACCCTCAGGGTGTCACCTCGCAGGTCCATACATGAGCATTTCTTCATGTTGATCAATTCGATGTTTTAGAAGAATTTTTCGAATTGCATTTTTCCCTCAGATTTTATGATTTTCAGGAATCAATGAATTTTTTTATGATGTTAGAGTGAAATGTTTATCGATGTACAGTATGCAATACCGGTAGTCAAGTAACTTATCGAACGACGCTGTCTAACCATACATTTAATATAATACCATTTTTATTGGAGATTTTTTGTAACTTTTGTTTTTTATCTCTATTTAAGAACTTGCTCAGCAACTCCTCTCAACAACAACTTTCTTCTTCCCTTAACTAAAGTCATTTTCGTTGACCAGGTCGCGATTTTCGAAGAAGTTGTACGTGAGCACAGACCTGCAGATAACGGACCTGTCGGGCCCGCGCGAGGTGTTCATTGGCGTGATGGACGTCACTCACCCCGACCACATCTGGGGCTGCGCTAAGATGCGCAGGCTGCGAGTCAAGGCGGTCAGCGCCCTCTTCAACAGTGATGGCGTCCAGGGCAAAATAACCATCCAACAAGCGTCTCCTTTTGCCCCAAGCGATCTGACGCTCAGTCTTGCGGGATTAAACGGCCGCGCTGAGGAATTTCATGTCCATCAAATGCCCTTCACGGCACCCCAACACAAAGGGCACAATGTTTGCCTTCAAACTCTGGCTCAATATAACCCCTATAAAGTGCAGCCAGGGTCTGAACCGAAGCCCGGTCTTGGGACCCATGACCAATACGGGGTGGGCGACCTGAGTGGTAAACATGGCCTCTTAACTCAGGTTGAGAACTTAGAGGCCACAGTAACTGATTATAATTTGCCGATATTCGGGCCCAGGTCGGTGGTGGGTCGGTCTATCGTCATCAAGAAATCCGACAACTCGACATGGGTTTGTGGCAATTTACGCAGCAGGCGCCCCGTGATTCGTGCTGCGGTGGTCTTCAGATATCCCATCGTGGGCGAGATCATGATGGAACAGGACGCCGAGGATCCCTTCGAGGACACGACTCTGTTCGTGGGGCCTCTCGTGTACTCAGACGGCAACCACAACACGACGGGGGAACACGAGTTCCGCATCCACAAGGACCCGCCGGGTCGGGACTTCTACAACTGGACGGGTCGATGTGTGTCTGCTGGTCCTCGCTTCAACCCTTACCACGTCAGTACCCTTCTCAACCGCAGCCAACTTTTGAAAATTATACTATGTCAACATTCCTGGTGCAAAAAGTACACCCGGCCTGTCAAATGTAAACTTAATCGATTATCTGAGTGGGATCATAGTCCGAATTATGAAGACGGTAGGATCTTTTAAGTCGTTCAGTATCACCGTTTTTGAACTACCGTCATAGAGTTGAGCTGCGATGCGGGCTCTTCGCTGTTGTACTGCATTAAATGCACATTGCGAATAAAACGAAATTATTTTCGTTTTATACATCTTGAAATGAGCTGCTCAGACACGACTGTTATGTAGGCCTAATGTTTGTCTCCTACTATGAAAACCAGGAAGACAAGACTTGATATCATTTTTGGCGTTTAATTCGAGATTCATTGTAAATACTGGAGTGCAAAATTGATTGTATATAATTAGCGTCTTTATCCGTCAATGATTCTGTTCATATTCATGGATGAATACCAAAATAATCGATTTATGTAATAATCAATGGCATCAACTCTCTACTCTAATTTAGTCTCTGGTAAAGTGGACCCATATAACTTCTGTTCACTGTATGTTAATTGTTATCGGTTACCGGCAAACGAGCTATTTTCGCAACAAATAGAACCGATTATATGTTCACGAAACGAAGAAAAATAACTAGATTTGTAGGGATTAGCTTTGAGAAACTAATACTATTATTTGTACATTGATAATATAATTTGTGTATGTTAGCATCATTTAGATGATGTCAGCTTGTTAGCATTAATCGAATTGTATCGTTCATCATATTCAGCGCCATTATTCCCCCCTGCCCGCAGGTGTCGGTGGCGGCGAAGGCGTACGAAGACTGCGGGCCCGACATGGCGGAGAAGTGCGAGTTGGGTGACCTGGTGGGGCGCAACGGCCCCCTACAGCTGGCGGGGACCATCCAGCGGGCGGACGTGTCGAGACTCGTCTTGACGGACACCAACCTGCCGCTGCAAGGCCGCTTCTCCATCATCGGCCACTCCATCGTCATCAGTGATAAACACGCGCCCGAACATCGGGGGCAGCGCATGGCCTGCACCAAGTAAGTCCCTCATATTCGAGTGATAAATCGAGCCCGTATTTGTGTAGTTTTTCGATTAGACATCGTGATGTGTAATCTTGTAATGGTCTCACCATCCAATTCTTCCACTAGTGTGTAATTTAACAGGTATATCCACAGTTTGCGCATAGATAAGAATCACGTTTCCTGACAGTGCACATTTTTTAAGGTTTGATCATTACCAGAGAGAATCTTCCACTGATAGGATAATAATTAATGCGTTGCTGACGAATGCCACCAGAGTGTTCCGACGGTACCGACACAAGGGCGTGGTGAACGCGTGGTCGTCGACGCCCGGCGTGGGCAACCTGCAGGGTAAGATAGAGTTCATCCAGGAGACGCCGTACGACATCACCAACACCGAGGTCAACCTCAGCGGCCTCCAGGGACTCGCCAAGAAATACCACGTGCACATGGTGAGTTGGAGCGTTGTGGGTGAGTTGGAGCGTTGTGGGTGAGTTAGAGTGTTGTGGGTGAGTTAGAGCGTTGTGGGTGAGTTAGGGCGTGGTGGGTGAGTTAGAGCGTTGTGGGTGAGTTAGGGCGTTGTGGGTGAGTTAGAGCGTTGTGGGTGAGTTAGAGCGTTGTGGGTGAGTTAGAGCGTTGTGGGTGAGTTAGAGCGTTGTGGTGAGTTAGAGCGTGGTGGGTGAGTTAGAGCGTTGTGGGTGAGTTAGGGCGTTGTGGGTGAGTTAGGGCGTTGTGGGTGAGTTATAGCGTTGTGGGTGACTGCATGATGAGTGCATGCTTGGTTAGTGCGTTTAGAGGAAGCTTGACCATTTGAACAACATTTTCCTTATTTTTCATAGCATCTCGTCTTCATAAATTTTGATATTCCTATGGATTTTTTACCAATTCACTATTCCCTTTACATCATAAACCGTGATCAATAATTCTATCTTTATAATGACATTTGTAAATTTCTACGGCCATTAAAACTTCTCATCGTTATTTATTGATATGAAGGTCGATGAAGATTTATATTCCTGACACAATTCAGTTATTATTTTACTTTCAAATGAGTGGCTAAGTGAGCAGCACTCTGCAGGTGCGGGTGGAGCAAGAGTTGGAGTTCCCGTGCGCGGGGTCTGCGGTGTACGGTCACTTCAACCCGCTGGGGGTGGTGGCCAAGGACTCCCCTCCCCCAGGCACCGGCACCCACGACCTTTACGAGCTGGGGGACCTGAGTGGCAAGTACGGCACCCTGGACGGCGCCTTCAGCACCAAAGGCTTCTACAACGACACCAACTTGCCGCTCTTCGGCCACACGTCCATCATGGGGCGGTCGGTGGTCATACACAAGGCCGAGGACGACTTCAGGTACTATATCGTTAAAGGCCTCGTATATCTTGTTAAAGGCATCGTGCAAATTCTTAATTATAACATGGAACCGTAATTGTTGATGTTCGTATTTAAGTTCCAAGCAAATAATTTGTTCATATCCCATTGTGGAATAAATGGTGGGCTCGGCCCTTTCAGTGAACTTTTAAATTGCCCAGTAAATTATACATTACCGATGCAGTCATTCCTGCAAATACGTACGAATTGAGATATTTAAACACAATCTAATATTATTCCGGAGCTTTACTAACCGTACTGGCGACATCAGAACTTGCCTAATAAATATCACACAGGAGCCATTCTGTGACTAAAACGTGTATAACAACATAACACACTGAGGTAACAAAATAACGCACACGTAGTAATATAACGCACATGTAGTGATATAACGCACAGGTAGTAACAGAATATGACACAGGTGGTTCTGCGGCAACATCGTGTGGGGCTACGCACCTTCAGAAGCCACGCAAGTGTCGGCCATCGCCTCCTTCCACCACCCTCAGGGCTACGCCTGGGGCTACATCAGGATGGTGGGATACGTGGAGGCTTAATATGGTCATGGTCTCATCCGGGTCTCTTGCTGATTGACTTCTGACTCGTTATCGATTTTTGTTTTGCATTGATTGATGCTAGTCTTGGAAATGATAAACTATTAAATTCATATCCGTGATTTCGAGAATATTTTGCAAATAGTTTTAATTAATATAACATGAACATTAACTCACAGAAGTCAACGCATCAATACAACCACCATAAACCTTATTAATCTGTATATAAATAGAATATATTTGTACAGAGGCAGCTCATCTACCACGACGGTTCCTTTGGGGAGACGTTCATCGAGGTGTCGCTCCGGCACCCTGGCGTCAACAACAGAAACTTGGTACGTGCGAACGAGGATCTTGGTACGCATCTTGGACGTAGCAGCCCCAGGCCTCGTCCGCCTTACTAAGGCGGACGTGGACTGCCTTAGTAAGGCCGACTGCCTTTGTGAAATACTAAAGCAGCCGCAGGCCACGATGCATCGCTGCCTTATTATTTCTCCCTCAGTAGGCAGGCTGTCCACGGCCACGGTCCCGAGGAGGGGGCAGTAGAACATAACTGCGGGGCATCTGTGTTACACTTCCGAGGAGTGGAACATAAAGCTCTTAGTTAGGCAGCTGACGTCCTCAGTTGGGTCAGCTGATGCCATTCGTTGTGTCATCCGATGCCCACAGTTGTACCAGCTACTGTATGATGATGTTGCTTTTTCTTGTTGTTTGTAGTGGTGGAGCAGAATCGGACGATCCGGAATATATATGTACACATTTCTCTATGAAACTTTAAGCTTTATAGAGAAATGTTCGAAGTGTTTTTATTAAGTAGATATTTTATTGTACGCTCCATACCTCATTCACTTTATTCGTTTGTTCAGCATAGTCATTTATTTATTGAGCATGAGAAAGTTTAATTAAAACTTGCTTTTCTGTACTTCTGAGTTTATGAACCCCTTTAAATTCCAAATTTTTCTGCTTCAAGCGCCCTGATGTGCTGGCTCGTTTTGCTTGGCCGATGTAACGCGCAGTACGTGTATCGCTCGATTTGTCTTGTTTTCTGCTGAATATTTTTTCTCCATGTTTTTAAGGATGATGATGTAATTCTACATATTATGATATAATTTCATGTAATTTAAGATATTATGATGTAATTTCATGTAACTCTACATGTTACTATGATGTAATTTCATAAAATACTAGATATTATATTATGATGTATTTTCATTGAATTCTACATAATATTACTGGAAGTTTGTTATCCTGCAGACGCGGGGCCACAACTGGTCGGTGTACGTGAACCCTGTGAGCGTCGACGCGTCGGTGAAGTTCTTCCAGAGCCGCTGCGTGGCGGGCGGCTACCGCTGGAACCCTTACCTCATCCACCTTGCCCAGCCCAACGCGGTCAGCCTCTACATATTTTCGTCCTATTTTTAATTTATTTATTTTATAAACTATCATAAAAAAACAACAAACCATTACCTCATTCACAGCGCCCAGCCAAACGGTGTCAGCTTCTCCAGATTTTGCTCTTTTTATTATTATTTTATTTCTAAATTATCATCAATTTTGCATGGTTTAATAGAACAATGATTAATCCATCATCTGAGGTTTGATATCGCTTTCAAGTTGCTGAGGGCACAGAAGTAAAAATATTCTAACGTCATGTTTTTGTGATATTTTGAACCCTCTCTGCCACTAGAGTTATGCTTAGTAATACTTAATATACTTTTATTTTATGCAATAGTTGCACGGCGTCATCTCCTGTTCCTGCTCATTGTCCACAGTGTTCCTTGTGCTGTGTTCAGGTGGAGTTCTACGACTGTTCCCTGTGCTATGTTCAGGTGGAGTTCTACGACTGTTCCTTGTGCTATGTTCAGGTGGAGTTCTACGACTGTTTCTTGTGCTGTGTTCAGGTGGAGTTCTACGACAAGGAATGTACCCCCGAGTTCCCCCTGAGGTGCGAGGTGGGGGACTTGTCAGGGCGCCTGGGGACCATAGATCTGGGGGACAAGAAGCAGGTCTTCGTAGACAGCAACCTCCCCCTCGGTGGGTGCCCCTCACGCGTGTCAATCTAAATTACATGAAATAGACTATATAACTAAAATATAATAATATTCTCTTGAATTTATTTAACCATATGAATATAATCCTAACAATTCAGAGTCACAAATACGACACGAGTTGAGCATTCGATATGTGTTAATGGGTAGTTCATATATCATTCATAGCCTTATTTAATGATTACCGTTATTTCATACATTATAAATAGCCTTATTTAATCACTGCGTCATACATCACAGTCTGAATTAATTGCTCTCAATTATTTTATTCCTTTTAAATTTCTTCCCTCTTTTCGATTTTGAATCAATAGTATTTAGATAAGTAAACTTTCACTAAATATCGAATATATTTTACATTGTATCTCAAAAAACTCTATTTTAATATCTAATACCTTAATTTAACGACAAAAAAATAATTTTCTCCAATACATGAAGTTGTTCATTGGTTTATTTGCAAAATTAAGTTAATGATTATAGTAAGTAAGACTTGTCATGCGCGCAGCGGGCGAGCAGAGCGCCATGCGCAGGTCTATCGTGATCCACAACGAGCGCGGGCGCGTCGAGCGCTACGCCTGCGCCAACATCGAACCTGACGACGACATCGTCAAGTGGGCCAACGTCAGGAAGACGCCGCGCTTCTCCCCGTCAGTGTCACGTGCTTTGCTGACGAGCGTTGTACATAACGTTATACGCCACGTACATAACGTTATACGCCATGTACATAATGTTATACGCCATGTACATAACGTTATACGCCACGTACATAACGTTATACGCCACGTACATAACGTTATACGCCATGTACATAATGTTATACGCCATGTACATAACGTTATACGCCACGTACACAACGTTATAACGCTCAGAGTATATGAAGTCATAACGCTAAGTGATTCATATAATATTAAGTCATAACGCTGAGTGCTTCGTAGCACGTGAATTAAGTCATAACGCTGAAATATTCGTTGAGAATAATACTACTGTCACTATATCATGCTACTACTCAACACTACTGTCACTATATCATGCTACTACTCAACACTGCTGTTCCCCCAGAATAAGCTTCATGAACACCATGCGTGAGGTGCTGGCGTGCCCCGAGTGGTACCTGCAGATGGACCTCAGCACCGTCACCCAGTCCGAGGACGGCGAGTGTGTGAGCTTCCTGGTGCACTTCATGGGTGAGTTGTTCACCCAGCGTGTGAGCTTCTTGGTGCACTTCATGGGTGAGTTGTTCACCCAGCGTGTGAGCTTCGTGAACTTCATGGGTGAGTTGTTCACCCAGCGTCACCCAGTGTGTGAGCCTGTCTCTTATACACATCTAGATGTGTATAAGAGACAGCTTCATGGGTGAGTTTTTCACTCAGCGTCACCCAGTGTGTGTGCTTCCTGGTGCACTTCATGGGTGAGTTCTTCACCCAGCGTCACCCCTGTCTCTTATACACATCTAGATGTGTATAAGAGACAGGCGTCACCCAGTGTGTGAGCTTCCTGGTGCACTTCATGGGTGAGTTGTTCACCCAGCGTCACCCAGTGTGTGAGCTTCCTGGTGCACTTCATGGGTGAGTTTTTCACCCAGCGTCACCCAGTGTGTGAGATTCCTGGCAAATTGACCCCCAGTGAACAAAGAGACGCTGTGGAGGCCGTCTTATTTGTTCAGCGTACGTCGATGTTGTATTGTTAGTGCAGCCCTCACTCTCAGATGACCCACGTTTCCGTGATTTTAAAAGTGATTCCATGGACGCACAAGCACCTAAATTTTCACAAACATTGTTTTTTAACACTGATTCTTATCTTAATTTAACTCATCGCAAAACTTTTGGCTAACTGACATGCGTTCTTGTCTGGCCAGCACGCTCGAAAATATGCACCAGCGGCAAATTTGTACTAAGCTTGACTACCCCTGAATTGATCACCGATGACACTCCTCATGCATAACGATCAATAATGATTTTTGAGCATCAGTTTTCAGGTCAAGGATGTGATATTTGCTCCATTATCGTACAACTTGCCATGTATGAAATAATTTTAAATGTGTAGGCCCAAAAACTTGCAATACATAAAACAATTCTGGATGTGTAGGCCCGAAGGCGCGTGACTTGGAGCAGGACTTCACACGTCTGCTGTCGGGGGCCGTGCTCAGCGAACCAACCATCCGCATGCTGGGGGTTCCTCTGGACGAGAAACGCAAGAAGAAAGTCTCGTACAAATCCTGCGGTGGCTTCGACGAGGAGGATCAACTTACCAAGGAGAACGAAAGTGAGTCATGCCTAGACAAGTTTGTTGGATTCAAATTCATTATTTCTGTCATAAAATGGTATTCATTGACAGCCAAGTTCAATAATCGATACCAGTATTCAAGTATTCTTTCGTCAATATTAACTGTTACTCAAGTGCAGGTTCAGAAGAAAAGATCAATGGTTGAAGACACTTAGATTCATCACATTCATCATCTTGCATATGTTGACGATATTTGCAGACATTATGTCGCTCGCGTCTTATTTACTTTAGTAGTTTATCATATTCTCCGACTTGGCCCACAGGTCCGTGGTGGACGGTCTTCGGTGCCTCCTCCAGCCATGGTGCTGTGGCCCTGCCCGCCCCTCTCCTGCCCCTTGTCCTCACGTTTATTAATCTTCTGCTGTGGATTAGGTTAATTTAATAAATGCAATTATACTTATTACGAGTCTCTTTTAAACTAGGGAATGTTTGACCATATCGATGGTCATCTTAACTATCGGCTTCGTTCCGTGTCAACAAGATGGAATAACATTAAAAAAAAAATCAGTTATTCTAACTGTTAAAATCAGTTACGTTAACGTGATGCTTCAGTTTACAGAGTCTTGTGATGTACATTGTAAACGTATACTGCAGTGTATAGAAATGTATATGCCTACTGCGCAATCATTGTACAGATTATTCTACATCTTATAGAAGACATAGTCATAACTTATCATCTTGTTTTAGCCCTGAGATGATTTAAAAAGCTCTCTCTGATGAGAAAGGATTTCTCATTTTTCCTTAAAATTGGGGGTAAAAAACTGTTAAATATGAACTAAGTTTTTGAGCGAAACAAAATAAACGATACACATGAGAGATTACTTTTAAAGTTAATCGAGACTCAAATGAGTTCTAAACCATTACGCTTGTAAATTACGTCGCCCCTATATTTGATCTCCGTACCTGCTATACAAGACATCAACCCTTGCAGCATCTCCTCTGTTTTGAGCAGTCAGCTTTTTAAATGTAATATTCATGACATTCATAATAACTTTTAACTGTTCCATTTTCTGAGCTGTTTATACTGTCATTCTTACAGTTGCAACAAAATGATATGATATTGCTTCGTCGTAGTCCTACCAATTTTGATCCTGTATGCAGATTATAGGAATATAATCTTGATTATCTGTACCCATGCATCCGCTAGGATTGTCAGCTCAACGGTTAGGCTTGCCATGTAACCTCCCGTTAGTGAGGCAGCGTAGGGTATCGTTCACAGAATCATAATTACTCGCTGTTGAATGGTATATGCAAGATAGAAATTAATCATGTAATGCCATTTGTTTTATCTCGATCCCACCTGCTATTGAATTCATGCCCCAATCATAGTCACAATTTCTATTGAACCTCGTAATCTTGATCATGATTTTCTACATTTTTATATCCCAAATACTGCTCTTTAAATTTAAACTAGCAACGTATTTTCAACTAAATATATTCAATTGGATTATAGTGTTCTTTAATTTTTCAATACCCGCGATTTATCATGACATGACAATCACAATATTACAATGCAGTTTCAGTACTAAGATGCAAACGCAATAATCAACAACTCCATCGTTTTTGGGGGAAATGACTTCTTATAGTAGAGCGACAATTGAGAAAATTAATTAAGTCTCAGACACGTGCACGTTCTGATCTTTGCAACTCGTCAGCGACTGTTGACTCGTCAGCGACTGTTGACTCGTCAGCGACTGTTGACTCGTCAGCGACTGTTGACGAGGAAAGCTAAGGAGAGACGCGCGCGTGGTCCGACACAAGTTTTTGCGGGCAGGAGTACGGCGGCGCACGAAAGAAACGCCGCTCACGGCCAGCCGCTTTAAAGACATCCGCGTACAAAACCTAACCGCTATCGGATTCTCAACAGCTGGTGCGATTACCTTAAGTTAGTGTGTGATCGTAATTTGAGGTTTGGAGCTGCTGTTAGGAAAATAAAATCGCAAATTATACTATCTCAATGTGTAGCATACTCGTACCAGAACACATATAATAATATTTCCGCCTATACAAGAGGAGGGAACATTTATTTCACTAATCACATGATATTGCGACTAATCAAATAATAAAAATAATTACAACCCAATGGCCACTCACTCTCAAAGTTGCACTCGTTCTCATTCACTGCTCCACTTAGCGCACTAAGTTCATTCAATAAAAGTGCCAAATTCAGCATCGTTAAAATAACGTCCATGCCTATTAAGCTGCGACAGTGATTTTGTCGCCGGATGTCAATAGAAGGGGGCAATTAAATAAACAACTTAGGAAAAGTTGCTAGCGATATCGAAGCATCTTCGTAGCAATTTGGTATTCAAGCATTACAAATCGTAGTTCCGACCAGAACTAGACGTTTTTTATCAACAAGCGGCGAGTTAAGTGCAATCTCTGCTACATTAAGTGCTATATATGCTGAGTGGCGACTTGTGTGTTCTTTGGTGGCAGGTTATAGCACTGCCAATCGATATGACCTCAGGGTTCGTACCATCTCAAATTTTTCAGCTTCCTTGAAAGAGTTCCGTTTGCCGACAACGTGTAGACAAGTCTTCCCGTTTCTCTACCTTTTTTACGCTTCCAGGTGACAAACTTTAATAAAAATGGCCGTCATTGTTGATGACAGTAGCTGGGCGTTGAAAACTCTTATTCTTCCTATTGAGAGAGAGTGAGAAAGGAGAGAGATCGTTTCAAAATCTCTCTCGCTCATTCATCCATATGCTTTTTCAAAAAATTATTGCATCTTCTATCCGACGTCAATTTGAATGAGCATGAATTATTTTATAGTGTAGTAGTTTTTAAGCTAAAAACCTAGACATTAATGATAATTTTAACATCGTTTGTCCTCACGCAACTGTGAGTAATTATAGGTTTGGCTCACACAATCGGACAAATAAATATATAATAAATTCAGCTGATATTTATACAAATTGATATGAAATGTTCAATTGGTATTGATTGGGCCGGTTGTAGAAGGAAGCTGAATTCAAATTCTTGTATACTGTAGTATATAGATCCAGGATGAATTAGGAGTTTACAATTTTGGCAGATTGATGGAATCTATGAAGTGGTTGCGGTATTTAAAATTTTCATGTGGCCCCGACGAGTCCCCGATACTGGAAGGAAAATATTTCTACTCAATAAAAATGAATCAATCGAATAATAAGTATCTGACAACCTACTCTAAATTATGAATCAAATAATGACATAAATAAATACAGACCTAAGATTTTGGTGCATCTCAGTGTTTAATGCAGTTAGGAGGCATAATATGAAAAATAGAGGAAATCAGATGAAGGAATGTACTCCAGTTGGAAAATAGAAAAGGACAGTTGGAGGCTTGACGTTGGAAATTTGAGATAAAGATATTGAAACGCAGGTCACAGCTAAAGAAACAAGTTCCTCGGCCTATATATAGCAGAGACCTCTTTCACTTGGTTCGAAATTTGATGTATTAATAATTGATCGTTGAATTGCCCAGAGCACCGTAGAAAAACTTGAATACAGAGCGTAAATAAGTAATATGAAAAAAAAAACATTCACGCCAACAAAAAGATAGGGAAAAAGCAGCCAGGAAGACGTTTAGAACTTCTGAATCTCCCGATGCTTCTCCAGCTGAAGTCGCTGTATACTTGAGAGTTGAAATGAATAACTGAGAATTTATGCAGATTTGAGATAAAGAACGGTACGAGATCGGATGACTTTATAATATGGGAGCTGATAAAGGAATGCTGATCCTAGCCGATACTTGCTACCTACTTAAACTGCAAAAAAAAACTGAATACAACACAAACAAAAAACAACATCAAGCTAACAAATTTTACGAAGAACTGCAAATAATATCAATGGTGGGAAAAATTTCCAACACAACATATCAAATGGAAGAAAATAACTGCAAAACATTCGCATCACCAAGGCTCTAAGATATTACGTTCACACAAACATAATCCATGCCACGGTATTTTTTTAAATCCTTCAGCTGGGAAAGTTTCATTCTAAAGATATATATTTAATTCTTTCGACATTAAAATTCTTTGATCGATGTTGTGGCGCTGCTGTTTGAACTTCTTATGCGACAAGGAACGATTTTCTCACGAAAATAAGCATTCAGATGTCTGACCAAGTGCATATAAACATCAAAACAAGAATTTCAGGAATCCAATCTCCATCGTACGTATCGCCGCCACCCAAGTCTGCTAACGACGCCGGTCTGACGTGCGCTCTAAAACAACTGAAACTTCTGCAACGTGACGCCGTATCCGCAGTTGCAGCTCCGATATAAAGCCGGTCTCATCGCCGCATTTCACAGTCGCGCAAAGCGTGCGTAAGAGTGCACAGCAATTCAGTCGAATCGCTGATACTGAGTGTCGTATTTCTAGGTCACTGAAAACTGAATAACTCGTGCAATGACGTGAGGTCGGCGTGTCTTTGCACGTCCTTAAAAGTGTCACTTGAAAATTTGGGATTGGGAACTCCACGTCCAAGATTATAAAATAATATTTATTGCTGAAGCGCGACTGAAATAGGGTTTTCTTCGCTTCCTCGAAACTAACTAGAAGTATTGCCCATCATGCAGGTGAGTGGTAATGTTATGCAGTTGTTGAATTCCATACTCATCCATTTTACAAAAAATTACTAATGTAATTATGAAATGCAAAAATTATCAGTAAGAAACTATATTAAATTTACATATAGAAAAAGACTAGCGTCTACCATGTTCCTTAGGCATGAATTCTAACAAACTAATACATTGGCCCGGTATTGATGTAAATATTGGTGACCCAATGTTCACTAGTACCAGTAGGGTAACCTATTGAAGAATTATGCCATTATTTATTGTATTAAAACAAATATCATCACATTGCAAATAATAAAATGATTCGATATCTTGTACGGTTTCTAAACCAGCATTTCAGATGTTAAACGTCATCCGAACATCTCTCAAAGTGCAAAATTTGATGCGCTAAACGTGATCTAAGCATCACTTTCGCCGCAACGTTTCTTTCATTCAATGCATTTTTTTCGGCGCAACGTTTGTTGCGTTAAACGTGAAACATGCATCTCCCTCAGTGCAACTTTTTTTTTAACATGGTCCGTGCTTTTGTTTCGACGCAACGTTTTTTTTCATTGAACGTGATCCATGCAGTCTCTCAACGCAATTTATTGTTGCGTTAAACATGATCCTTGCATCTCCCTCAGCGCAACGCTTTTTTTCGCTGAACGCGATCCATGCATCTCTTTCGACGCAACGTTTGTTGCATTACCGGTCATCATGAATCTCTCTGGGCACAACGTTTGTTGTGATAACGGTCATCATGAATCTCTCTGGGCACAACGTTTGTTGTGATAACATGTCGCCAAGCAAAAACGATCACACGAGAGTAGCGCGGCTGCGAACAGCAGGCCGTGATAGTAACTTTTATAGTAATACGTATACGAAGTTACTTCTTTATCGTATATATCGCCGCCACCCAAGTCTGGTAACGACACCGGTCTGACGTGCATTATAGTAACATCATATAACTGTTATTGTAAATATTTCAGCGAACCTTTTGTTAGCTTAGTTTTTAATAATTAATAATAATTAATTTTTAATAATAATAATTAATTTTTATGCGCTCCTATGATTTACTTGTTTATCCGACCTTTAGAGTGTAAAAGCTAGTCGACGACGTATCAAATAGTTTCGTGTCAGATCAGTTGTTCGTAGCCCGCGTCGAAACTGCCCACAATATTTCGGTGCGTTGAGTTATGCTTTCTTTTTACTTGTTTATAGTTTTGATGATTATTTGTTATATTTGAATATTTTAAGCATACATTGAAGTTTATAGGGTTAATATATTTGTGTTTGTTCTTACAGATACAATTTTTCATTCAATAAAAAGGAAATTTGTTGTTGAAACCGTGGTTATCCTAAAACCTGAACGCGGACTTACGGCAACCCAAACTCAAAAACGGAAAGCGTTTTTTACAGTTATAGTAACTGTTATAGNGTTGTGATAACGGTCATCATGCATCTCTTTCGACGCAACGTTTGTTGCGTTAACGGCCATCATGAATCTCTCTGGGCACAACGTTTGTTGTGATAACATGTCGCCAAGCAAAAACGATCACATGAGAGTAGCGCGGCTGCGAACAGCAGGCCGTGATAGTAACTTTTATAGTAATACGAATACGAAGTTACTTCTTTATCGTATATATCGCCGCTACAAAAATCTGGTAACGACACCGGTTTGACGTGCATTATAGTAGCATCATATAACTGTTATATTAACTGTTATAGTAACTGTTATAGTAACTTCAGCTGTAACTGCATGAAGCAAATACTAGTGTAAACTGATGATAAATCAGTTAATCGTAATTCGTTTTCGTTATTTCTAATCCGCAAAATTCGTGACTATTAAATCCTAATAATATTTTCATTACAAGGCGACTGAAAGTTCGTTTTGTGATTAATAATATAAAATGAAAAAAATGCAGATAAGTCAGTTGAACTTATCAACAGCAAACTTTCGATTACATTTTTGCTGTGAAAAGCAGCTAGCTCGTGCACTGCAGACCGAGAACTGAGATAACTACCAGCCCGGCGTTGCAGTCGCCGGAACGCACGTCATTCATAAGAATATATTACATATTCACTTACCGTTAACTGATGATAATTCGTTGGTTATATGATAATTCAAGTAATCATTCAATTTGAAAGATGAATTTTCTTTTATAGTGACGCCGGTTCCTCTCTGACGATATATATACGTTAAATTTTCTTGTAATACATATTTATTCCTCATTTTTAATACTTGACGAATTATTTTCCTGAATGCCTCTCAATGGTAGTACCCCAAAATTGTCTAATTATTAATGAAACTTATTCTCTTCGTAATTTTGATTGTAAAGAAGTAAGAGAATCCGAGCAGCATGAATGATAACAGTAGGAATTGAAGTAGGAAAGCTTCAATTCTTAATTATAGATTAGATAATTATAGATTATAGATAGAATGCAGTCCATCATGTGCATAACTATGTCGGCCAAGAGAGCAAGCATAAGTAGATGAATGCGAAAGAAACAAATTAAATATACGCCATGATCGCTGGCTTGGCAATGAGAGGAGCCAATGCATGAGATCAGCGCAACGTCTAGGCAACTCCAAGCGTTATAACCTCGCATAACACTAACAGCGTTAATGCTCAGAACGTTAATTGGAGACGTTCCAGCTCGAAAAACGTTGTTTGATCGATAAGACGATTTTTCAAAGAGCCAGAGCATTTACATTCCTTGCACTAACCACTGAAGCTTGAGTGTTGCTCATTCAAGTTCACTAAATAGAGTTTGTACAGCGCTATATAGGCGGGTGAAGACACACGACGGAAGGCGGCGCTAGGCCGATGTTTTATTTTTAGCATCCCGTTACACTTTTCTATGTGCACTTGGCTGCGTGCATCACACTTGTCGCTTTACATTCAATTCCATGTACTGAAGTCCGTAATCAACATTAATTTGATGTCTGTAATCATTATTAATTCATAATTCTGAGTCTGTAACCCATTGAATACGAAGTCAGCAATCAACATAAATTTTAAAACCGAAATTAAAAATTAATAAAAATTAATGGTCATGATTATTTCCATGATCTGAATTTTTAGATTAATTCTCCTTCAAATGAAATTTTTACAGCAGAACCTAGAACATACAGTTAAAAATTCTACCAAATTCATGCCAATTAATGCTCAATTAAAATAACAGAGAAAATAAATCACCGGTTTCTTTCTGCAGACGTAGAAGGTTGCGCATGAATGTCACATTAACATTCCAAGCCACGTTCCATTGACTTTCATATGCTTTTCTCAATTCCTGCAGACTTGCATTGGCCTCCACACAAAATGTATATAAGAATTAGATGGTTTGTTGTGAGTAGTAAAACTTTCTCACCCCAAACAATATCTAGCGTGATGCATTATGAAGAATTTGAGGGCTTTCTAAACGTGTTGTGGCAGAACCAGTGCGATCGTGACCGCGGCTGCAATATCTGCTCTATCAGGAACCATGAAAATAATATGGCGATATTCATACAAGCTTTACGGCTGCAGTAGTCGCTATGCCTAGGAGACATTGACCTTGCCTACATGTTGCTTTCTTTATTTTCTGTCGCCAATATATAGCCTCAGATTACCGAGGGATTAATACTATAATGTGTACGAGATTTTCATGTTCCATATCAGCATACGGTTTCAGGGGATCTGAAATAATTGATTTATTTTACGTACTTACACGATTTATTTGTTCATCGTCATTTTAGTGGGATTTATTAGAAATGCTGTTGACATCATTAAAATAAAAGCTTTTTAGACGATATTTATGGCGTTATATAAACATCGCTCAGTAAACCTATTTAAGCGCTAACCTTTCTAAACGAATAACTTAATTATCAATACAGTCGTCTTCAATATCCAGACCATCAAGCCCATTCTTCCGCATCTTAAACGTGCGCGTGAAGACTCTTATGTTTCTTCTTGAGATTGCAGATTGCACGGTGAAAGTTCAATTAATGTTTCGTGACCAGCCAAAAGTCCGGTGCTTTATTACATTAAACCAACACGTCCATCACAACAATCCTATCACTTTGGAAATGAAATGCCGGAGCGCGAGGCTTCCTCCGCTGCGGACCTCGCGCGTCGCCGCCGCTGCCGGGTTGCTCTCCCAAGTCCGTACGTGCAACCATATCAATCACTCTATAATTTCCAACGAGAACTGCCGGTCTTGCAGATAGAAATTAAAATAGAATGCGTTCTGTAATCAATTTGTTCGAGAAAGAAATTAGCACAATTGCATCGTAATTACGTTGAAAAGTGAAGTGTTCAGTCACGGTAGTCGCTTCAGCATCTTTAGCACAATTGTTGATTAAACATATAATATTATAATAACAATGATTGTAACAATAAATTTTTCGTGCATGATTGATCATGCAAGTAATGCATCAAATGAATATAAAATTGAAATAAAAGTATATTTTCTTATTGGCGAAAAGAAGGTATAACATGATCATCATCCATTTCCATTTTTCCATTTCCATTTTCGGGCCGTCGATCCCCGTCAGGGACTTTCCCCCCCCCCCCAGGGTCCCACACCAGGCACGCCCTCTGGTGCCTCGCCATATTGGCGACCGACAGCACCCTGTTGCACCCCGGGCACTGAGCAACCCTCCCCCTGTCTCTTATACACATCTAGATGTGTATAAGAGACAGGTCATCATGAATCTCTCTGNATACACATCTAGATGTGTATAAGAGACAGTCTATACATAATATAAATCACTTCTCCTGTTCAGTTTGTGTACTTACATACATTAAAATACGATTTTTCAAGTGTACGAATATTTATTTCCCCCCACTGTATATAGCACCTAAATACATCTAATATTTTAATGATACGAGTACTTTTATACGTCTTAACATATCATTCTCCGAAGACACCAGCAGTCTGAATGATTGGTTTTCTTATTGGGCTGTGCGACGAGTATCGATAGTTAATCATTATCTCTAGCATTTAAATTATTTAACAATAAACTATCTTTCTTTCCATGAAAAAAAAACGGAAAACGCAAGTTTTCTACCGACGTAACTTCGGAGTTTACATGAATTCTTCTCTTAAGAATGTTGTTATTGCAGACCTAGCTGAAGCTTTATAACGATGTAAACTTGCAATCAAAAGCTCTATTTAAATGCTAATAATATTTGAATCACGAGACTTTTTAATATTAAATTCATTGATCCACTCCTTCTATACATATGTCAATCTGCCTCATCGATCACGAAGATGTAGTTCTTGAGCAAAGAAAGCCTGAGATTCTATAAGTCACACGTTTTACTTCTCACAGAGAATCTTGTTCATATTTAGATCACGATCTATAACTACCTTATAGTTCTCCGTAGCCTCGATTCTTTAGCAAACGATCCATTGAGGTCTCGCAAGTGATGACTTTGCTGTATATTTAGCAACTTATGAGACTCGCATAATGACTTCTATGACTGAGTCGTATATATTGTCAACCGATTTTCAATTCATCTGCAATGTGGAAATTGGAAAACTACAAGCAACTGCGGAAGCGATTGGTTAAGAAGTAAACAAGCATGAGTTCTCGAAGAAATAAAACACATGGACGAGGAATTTCTCGATCAGTGAAGCATAAGAGAAGTGAGAGCTCGATCTCATCAAGCGAGCTGTTTACGTTCGTCGTTGTTGATCAGCAAAAAAGTATCCGTCTTGCATTCCCGGTGCAAAAAATAAGAAGGAAGATTGTGAAGTGCATGTGTGTTCAGTGCACGCTTTTATTGTTCACAGACAACTCCATTTTCAGGCCTGATGGAAGAGCAGTTTCACTTGCAAGAAAGCTGGTCACGTTATATGAATCCATCGAATGATTTACTCGCATTACACTTATGAGATAGTACGGTGAAAACAGTAGCTGTATAGTAATAGTAACGAACAAGATGCGATATTTTTCAATGTTTTCAATGTAACTTTCAAGACGATGAACTAATGTACAAAAATTTTCATTACTTTATTGCTTTCTACGAGTAAAATTTTATAATAAATAGTGTCTGACTGTTGTTTGTTATTTTAGTGAACAACGATTCCTTAGTTACGGAAGTGCATCCGACAATAACACTTTGCGAGAACACATACATGAAACTTCTACAGGTAATCATCTAAAGCTTGATAATGAACACATGCTTGAGTTCAACGTCTTGACCCATCAGGTTATCTGCCAACTCTGGATATTTGCTGAATAAAGGACTACAGAATAGTTATAAAATCCAAAAATGTTAACAAATTGGTATTGAATTATTGAAATTCAATTTAATAGACAATCTAATTTTGAACTGACACTAATCTTGATAATTTTGACTTGGAAGTTTGACTCAGATGGCGCTCGATCGAGAAGCGCTCAATGGTGACCGCACAGACGTATTCTTATATTGTAGCTGCTTCTCTGCTGTGCAGGCGACATTCAATTCTCAGCTTCATCAGAACTTTTTTCAGAGACACCGAAAACTTGAACCAGCAACCGGAAGTGGAAATGATTTAGAAAATGAGGATTGGCAATTCCCCTAAATCTGCTATCCGAATTTATGTCAGCAATTTCTGCGGTGTACACTGATTGGCTACCGCGGCGTGAAATGGAAAAATTCAATAACATTGGCAATATTTGTTCGTATAAAATCTCCGCACGTCGTTTTTCATTTTTTGGACCTATTAAAACTAATCTTACCTTCATAACTTCAATGATTAAGTTGCATGATGATAATTATAATTGAACTTAGAACAATGTAGAATGAATGTCATGATTGCGAATATTTGCCATTGACACCCACTCTATATATTTTTATGATTTTTCTCCGAGTGTGTGTGTATTTTCATTTAATTTAACCATTTTCAGTTAAATAAAAATTGAACCATGTTCAATTATAAATAACATATCAATATAAATGACAAAAATATTCAAGTTAACGTAGTTTGTTTTCTTTGAAGAGATGAACTCCAGTTAGTGATACCGTGCGCAATATCAACAGGCCGACAATGTCTGCTTGGAATGGTGAGTGTGGGAGGCCTTTTTTAAAAAAAATGTCTTGCTTGGCCGGGCGCAGAAAAAGTGTACTCATCGCAGCTCGTCATCAGAGATATTCAGTGTGTACTTGTCGCGATGCTTGTAGTGATGTTTGAAATGATGCTGTAGTGATGTCTGTCAAGATGCTTTTACTGATGTTTATACTCAGAGACAGTGGATTCCTGATGGCGTGGCTGCGTGACAAACAGCAATGACTGTCACGCTGCACCCGGCGTTTTGCATCATGAACACAACAATGAAAACTAGAGGAGTGCAATATATGTGGCCAAGAAGTATAACCAAATGCGCCATTTGTTAACAGAGAGGTTATAGTGATATGAATTCAGTAAATTTTTATAATGGCTTTATAGATTATCATTGTCAGACAACTACAAACCGAAAAAATGTAAATTATCTATGGGAAAATAGAGGTTAAATTATAGCCTGGGATGTTAAGAAATGGTTTAGACACTATATTTAATCTGTATGAGGCAAGACTCTTATCCTGTCAGGCCGGAACTATGACATTCATATGCGCACTTATGTGTCCCTTGCATCAGTGCGCTAAGTTCGATAATTCCGTATTGAAGTATAGTCAACTTTATTGTAATTCAAAAATCGCCCTTCTAAAACTGTGAATTCATGCAAGATTAACTCTGAAATCAAATGTACGGTTTAAAACTAATATAGATTGATTAGTAGTACAAAACCAGTACCATATTTATAAATGAATCTTGGTCCTCCGGCATGATATGGTTGAAGTGAGCAGCGAACAGTGACCATATCTCGATGACCGCGACTCGGCCTTCCTCACGATTCGCCGCAACGATCTGCTCGCTAGTTCTGCACTCGTAGATACGTTCTTTATCGAACTCGCGGGAGAAAGTCGATGTAAGTGCGAGCATGTCTTCCAAAACTTTCTTCTCTGTTACCGCCAATTTGAAGTAAAGCTCGTTCAGTCTCCATAGAATACATTTGTGGAAAGCATTTCACTTTCTTATTCGCACAATGAGGTCAAATCTGGGATTTTAAAGTTTCTGATTTTTTTTGAGGCTCTTTTTGAATAGTCCGTGATGAAATAATTTAAAGGTCGAGAACTTTTAAATTAATTTTATGCAACGTATATATAGGTATTAGAAGCAAAATAATCTTTTACAATTTTAGTAGGAATTCCTGCCTCACAGAAGTAAGAAAATGCGATCGAAAAATCGAATTGCATTAGTATCCAAATGATCAGCAAAGCTCGTGGCAGGACTGTAGGAACCTATTTATTTCTTAGAACTCTTCAATCTATATTTAGAAATCGTTTATCAACGGGCCGTCAGCATTCAATTAAATTTATCTACTTGATTCAAATGTTGAGGACTTAAATACATTAGGGCAAGTTGTTGTGTCACTTATCGGTATAATTGAAAATATTTGTGCTCAAAAGTGCTTTAAAATTTATGAGTATTTCTAAAACAATACTTTAGACAATCCTTTAGTTTTTAACAATGTGCATCGACAATCCCTTAGTTTTCTCTAGTGTATCGTTGATCAAATCACGGCGTTCCCTTTTCTTACGGGTTCAATGTACATTAAATCTATCGCTCCACTGACCCAGAACTGATCTAAATCTAGTAAGACATCTTGAAAAAAATGCCTCTCCTCCGAGATGTTTTGCTTGTCTGCCAGGCTTTTCGGAGGTACAACACTAGCATTCAGGAATACTAGCGCTCCAAAAATTCACCGAAGAGAACGATTGACCCCAAAACCCAGCCTGGCTCTGATTTAACTTGCGTTCCTCATTTTTGCGGATGTTGGTGCATCGCTCTCTAACTCTGCAATGCTGCGCTGCACAAGAAAAGTTACATCCCAAGTTAAATCAAGCTACAGACCACACTAAAACTGCCGCGTTCTTGTGTTAAGACGAAAAATACAAACGAATAGATGCGATTATTATATTTTCACCTCCAGTGTACGTATGAAAAGTATTTATTTATTCTTACCCATAGATAAATGTTAACTATGTTTGTAAATTCTTGTTCAAGGCCGAAAGAAAACCGAAAAATCTATTTCAGTAAAAGTAGTAGCCACTAGGTTAAAAATCTACTTAATTAAAAACAAATAAACAATTACAAGGTTAAAAATTTCGCACATAGAAAATAAATTCCAACGAAGCTTTGAATCAATGCTCTGTCCACCTCCCACCAAGAAGCCAGTTTGTGCTACATATTATGAACAAATTTTCTAAAAATATTTACGTTGGAAAAAATGAACCACCGTGACCTGTTTCAGTGTCTACATTCAGACGACAAACACTAGGGAAACTATTAGATTATTTTCTTCCGGCAATCAGTGCTGATTATGAGTGTTTACGGCCTTCGAACACAATAGAGTTTATCGAGGGCATTGAGCGGGGCGCTTAATATAGGCGTAGAAAAGCTATATGGCCTGTGCCTTAACCCTAGGCGCTAAATAGATCAATCCCTATTTTTATGACTGCTGAAAAAAATAACACGTGTGCTAATTCAAAAATGCGTTGCTTGATTATTCAGATTCAAGTTTTCAATTTTAAGATTATTTCATTGCGAGGTATGCATGTTTGAGCAACTAATTTTCCTCTACACTTGTCTCGAAAAACTGGATCCTTCATAATAAGTTTATAATAGGATCATTGCACCTAAACAAAAGTCCTACTAATGAGCTAAAGCTTCATACGCTTGGATTTCAACACAGAAACAAATGCGTGTAGAGAGAGAAAGCGACGAACTGCAGTGCATCGTGTAGCAAAATTTCATAGCTCGTGCGTGACGCAGCCGTTGACAGTTTCTCGACCAACGCTGCGGCAAAAATTAAATAAATTTTGATTTTTTTTGTAGTTACTAGTTTCTTTTACTTTTCGTAATTCAATGCAAGCAATATAAATCGCATGTGAAGGCATGGAAAGTTTTATGAATGCGTAAAATTTATGTTCACTATTGAATAGATTAATAAAATTAGAAGGGATATTTGTTCTTTGCATATTCTATCATTTGTACGTCAACATTTATTATTAACCGTGGCTATTCATGTCAGTAGTCAACATATCAGTTGGGATATGAGGGTGTTTAGTTGTACACCAACTATAAGGCGACTAGCAGGGCGTTTAGTACAGTTGCCGCACTAGGAACAAAGTTCGTTGTCAAACAGCGCAAAAGTATGGCATCATCTGGTCACTTTTCAGCACTACTTGAAAGTTCTCTTATCAAGAGATGCAACATGCACGTGACTCGCTTTTACTGTCGACCATTAAGCATGTTTCGAGCAATGTTCGAGGCACGTCCAGGTTTAGGAATGTTCGGGTGCAGACGGTTATTGTAGAAACGACACGTTTATTTTAACGACAGAAGGTAAGCAAGATATCCATGTAGGAGCGGGCGTGGCGAGTGAGAGGTTGCAATGCACCGGCACTCAAAGCTCTCTTTTTGACGCGTTCCACTCCGAGCACGAAGCGAGAGTGAAGCATTTCCTGTACATCCACCGAGTACTCAATTCTGCCGCTCGTTTGTCTGAGGCGTGCTGAAAAATAGTGCGTTCCTTCAGTGATAATGTGTACTAACAGTGGTTGCTTTTATTAAACCGCATTTCATTTATTTTAATTACAGAACGTGACTCGTGGACTCGAAATGAAAATGTGACGGCTGATGAAACGCTCATGATCATCGGCAAATAAAGAAATTCATTTTTATTTATATTATTGATATTTATCTTTTCTAAAATTTACTGATCCAGATCACTGAAGATAATAGTGTACTGCTTAATTTTTTCCGGCCAAGAATAAAATTTTTTTGGTCACAATATTAATGCAATTTCAACTCAAGCTGCCTTGTATGCTTTATTTTACTAAAAATATTTCTCACGTTGCAGGCGTGTGCGTTGGTGATGATGGTGGTGAGTTGGTCGCTGTCGGGCGCATCGACAGACTTTGGACAAAAAGTCATCGCTGATGTCCAGCCGAGCGCCAAGCCGGAGCTGCCTATCGAGTTCATTAAATTTGAAAATTTCAGCAAAAGTTTGAAGTCAAGACCATACTCGACTCGGTATAAGAGCAGAGAGTCCAACGGTTTAGACTCACTCTCCCAACTGACATATGACGAAGGTCCATTGACTTCCATCGTCGCTCCTCCTGTTAATTTCAAACCCCAGATACATGAAGACGACATCGAAATGTTGAGTGATTCCGATCATCAGGCATCGGAAGACCAAACTCAAGTTGATATTGAAAGAAATTCGTGGCCTCCTTCTCTGGAAAGATCAGATTCAGTCATAAATAACGACGATTCTGGGCCTCACAAGAGACGGGTAAGTTCTCAAGCATTCCGTCAACGAATGAGGGAACGTTTGCGTCAACGCCAGCAGAAACAGGCTGGGCAATCCAACGACGGAGCTGTGGATGCATCCGCGCCAACAAAGCCTGCTGCTGCAATGCGGTCGCGAGGGAGAGGTTCATCCACTACCTCCGCCAAAGAAGATGAGCAGGCTGGTGAGCAGCAAGAAAAATTACAGCCTTACCAGCGGTTGCGATCAGATAGCCAGCGTAGAGGAAACGGGACATTTTACGCTAAACACAGAGGTAAAGAACGGTCCCCAAGCTCCACGACGCATTCTAGAGGATTGAGACTCAGATCAAGGATGACTACCAGCTCAACAACACCAAGTAATTTTCTTGAAGCAACTCAAATACCAATCAGTATCAGCACAACTTTATCGACACTGGAATTCAACACTGAACCGGTGGAAATTATTAAGGCATCTCCAATAGATTCCTTGACAATGAAACTTAAAGGTCCAGTCGATGAATTTGTCCCTGCATCAGGTCCAGTGAAATTCGAAGACATTTTTTCAGAATTCCAATCGAAAATTCGCGAGGGGCGAATCACGAGAAGACCGCAAACTTCTTCCCAGCGGAATCAAGTGATAGCGCCGGAAGTTCCTATAGTAACTGTAGCAATTCCGACTAAAGTTTCAAGTAATCAAAACGTGAACAGTCTCACTGTAACAAATCACCCAACCATTCCTCAACCCACAGTTAGCAAAGTTTCTACCTCAACTTCAAAAACAAACATACATCCTGCGTCACGCTTACGCAATACCGCTTTATCAGTCGGGCCAAGTTTTCCAGCCTCTGGAGACACGCGCCAGCCGCTTCGGTATCCAAAAACGGTATCTAACTTCATTATGAAACTCAGCCCTCATGAAATCATACTAAATCAAGAAGATTACGATAGAAACGAGTGTGGCACGATCGACAAAGATTCTGATTGCGGTCCGAATTATGGAGCAGTGAAGACTCACATCCTGGAGTCAACGAGGGACATAATCAAGCAGAACGAAAATGGATCCAAAGGCAAGCATATTAATATTTTCATGCACATTTGAATGTGCTAAAGTTTCCTTTAAATTGATAAATCACTTAACAGATAATAATATCGTCTAATGGACCTTTTCTTCCAGAAAAAGTGCAACTGCAGCCGTTCAGGGAAGTAACAACAAGTCTGTTCACCAGAAGCACAACTCCTCCGCCTGCAGATTCAGGACATTCGCGAGGAAATATTCGAGCCTCAGAAAGTCTCTACAGGAACGACGTAAGCAGCGCCAGCGCTGCCACAGGCTGGCACAAACGAAGACCTGCCGTGGAGCAAAGCGGTCGGTGTGCGACACTATAGGAATTTATCGATTAACTTTTCGCATGACATGTTAGATAAGCACGATACAGAGAGCTCTTAGCAGAAACTTTTGTGATATTTTTTATCATTATTCAGTAAGATCGAATTATTATGATTATTGGCTACATTTGTGGTTCAGAAAGATCGAAATATCTATCATTCTCGTTTCTCAATTGAATACGAGATTTTAATTACAGGAAAACTTAAAATAGAGCCCGTTGCATGTGTGCAGTTCTGTATCTTAGCCGTGTCTGAATTGTTATTGAGGGCAATAATCGAGGGAAATAATGAGTTTTTTTAGGTTCTGATGTCAGTAAAATGGATAATAGAGAACTATATCTCCTCTAGATTATTTCATTCACTTTTTGAGGTTGCCAAGTTGAGCCAAAGGCAGCTGCTACATAGTGATATTAATCAGGCTAGATAAATGGAAATCTAGTTCCAGCGAACAAAGTTCGCCGGAAATTGAACCTATTTTACAGCTATAATGTTAAATTGAATCCACGTTTTCAGGGGAATCATCGGGCGTCAATGGAGAAAAGTTAAAGTCACCCACACCCAGCATTGATTTCCACGCTTCCAGTAGCCATCGACCCGCAATATTTTCAACCTTCGATCATTTCCTGAAAATGCACGGAGTGACCGAAAGTACATTCAATGCTCAGACATCACAAAGTGATAAATCTTTTCCGACTGCTGTATCATTCCAAAACTCGTACATGGGAGACGTAGGACACTTGTTGCTACCAGAAAAAAATTCAGAACCTTTTAACCCACTTTCCCTGAATGATCATCCAAATTCTATAAGGTCCAGCAAGAGTGCTATAGCTCTTGCTGATCTGACCCACAATAAACTTGGGGCTGATTACAAAATTCACGATCATGATTTGTTTTTCCGAACCCCTGCTTCTCTTGCCAAGACGACGACGACCTTTGCTCCTCCTGCAACTGTGCCTCGGGTAAAATCTCAAAGTCCCAAGAACACTAGAGTTTCAGATTTACCTTTTGACTACAGTCCACAGTATAATAACGATATCGGAAATCCTTTCATCCAGCAGTATTCTCACAGTGACCAAACTAGTATTAATAGTCATCCAAATTCTTTGAGTCTCACAAAGACGGAGAATTTTATACAAGAACCCAGTCTCCCCAAAGCCACCCCGTTACGAACAGCAACCCTTTCAGCAGAATCATTCCAACAGACTAAACACCGTCAATATCCAGTAGGAGGAAGAGAAGACCTTCATCATCAAGTATCTCATAGCCCCGTTGAACCTGCATTCATCACGCATCAGAAAAAAGTCCAAACAGCTTCGTTCCCAGAGCCAAACATGGTACTTCGTTCACAGGCCGGCAACTCGAAACAAATACCGAACACACGCACCCACTTCAAAGCTGTTCTCGTGGAAGACGGAAAAGACGATACTATAACCTTCAATCATCCCACAAATTTTCACAAATATTCTAACGTATTCCACAGAGATCCTTTCAATGGAAACAGACATCAAGATATTACGAACAGTATTATACATGTGAAACCTTCCAATGCGAGGCCGGCTCGTCTCAGACCTCTTCCTCGGAATCCTCGTGCAAGTGTTGGTCGGCTTCCACGAGGTCCAAATACTCAAGATAATTTCAGAATACCGCGACCTAGAAATCAAGGCAATATTCGACTCAATGGTTTCATGATGCCTCCTCCCAAAAGAACAAAATCAAGGTCCAATTTAAAGCCTCGACCAATTGCCAACAACCGAAATAAAATAAACAGAATACCAGATAATTTTGATCATCAAGAATCAAGAGACAGTAACGTCATCATTCCTCCTCCTCATCGGTCCCCATTTATTAGGACCAGTCAGCTTAATGCAGGAGGTCATAAGTTGAGAGAAAAAATAAAATTCACACAGAATACCATGCGGCCTTCAGGAGCACCTTTGTCCCCAAATTATAGTGTGATACTTCCGCAAAATCATCAGCCACGATACCCTCAACAACGACATGAACTTACATTGAATTCAAGGCTACCAACAACGTCTCCTCCCGCTCGTTTGCAGCTTCCATCTAGCCTATCAGTTCCTGGACGGAACGCACGACACAGCCCCTTCAAAACACATACTAATTTTAATCTAAATCATCCACAAACTGCCCCGAGTCAAAAAATACAAGCTCACGTACACAAGAACTCTAACTACCACTCACATCACAATAGTCAAACCTATCCTCCTACCATCAAACCAAATTTTACTGTATATAAGAATACTTTTGGTCCAAAGTCGTTTACTGAGCCAAAATCATTGCCAAAACCATTTGACGAATCAACGCGGCAACACAATTCTTTTTTCCACCGACAACCTACGGCTTCAAGCTCCCATGTGTACAACGTCCGAGAAGACTTGGAGCCCAAGACCCACAATGACATATCATTAGAAGCGATCTCCCAACCTCTTCCTCACCAAATGCTCCTCAAAACCTCGCACAGCAAAATGGCTGAAAGCCATGTATCTCTGCTGAAAAACTTGCAGTTTGGGATCAACGGAGAACCGCTTGATGTATGGATCCCAATGAAATCTGATCGAAGTAAGTAAACTAATTTTGTAAATGGTGCAATAACTGTTCTTATCAGCGGAGAAAATGTTCTTTGGCTCAGTAAATTTGTAAATTCTTGAAATTAATGGCTCTACATTTGTTTCATGTGATTTTATACCTAGCATTGGTTCAATGTAAAAAATACATTAATTCGTCAGCTATAACTTTTTGTTGTCTCATCCACAGCTCTGAAGTTGGTTGGGCGGGGACAGACTCCACTGCTGGGCAGGGCTTCATTGGAACCCAGCAACACGGTACCCATCCGAGTAAGACATAACCTAGTGGCCCGGAGTGCAGCCGAGGAAGATGTCATGCAGACCGGCGAGTCGATGAGTGTTCCTGCGTACGCCGTGAAGGATGTACTGGACGGAGATAAAGACTTCGATTACAATGACTACGACGAGGTTTTGGACAGGCAAGAAGAACCACAAGCGGCGTCATCGACTGAAGAAGAAGTCGTCGACCCAAAGCCGGTCGAAGAGAGTGAAGACTACGCTGATGACGAAGTAGAGCCTCGTGGTGACCAAGACAACGTGGTGCAAGAAGATGAGCTGGAAGATGACGAAGCTGATGTCTTGCACGAAGACGATGATGAATAGAAAAATTATCACTATTTGCGAATAATATTGTACAGTTCTTTTGATTTCTTAAAAGAAATTAGTGCTCTTGGAAGGATTTCCTTGGATGTAATTTATGAGAATTGGCCATTGATTTACTCGAAAAAGAAGTCTAAATTGCAGAAAAAATTCATCATGAATCATATTCCTCAATGCAATAAGGTCGCCTGTTATATCAAATTCTTTGTTGTTTGCACGCTTCTGCATTCAATATTCATATATAAAATGCTGAATAATTGTTAGAGATAATAATATAAAACTTAAACCCTTAAATACCTACGTCGTAAAAGACATGAGGCTTCTTCAGCGTACACTTGAAGCTCCAGTTTCCTGTATATATTTAGACTAGAGTGCTACAGTGTAAATAAATGAAGGCTGGAGTTCCAGAGGGCTAGATCTATTCAATAAAATTTTGTGATAATTAGTTTACTCTTCACATGAACTGTTACAAGTACGTGGAAGGCAAGAGTTAAATATTTTAGCCATTTTCAAGCTTTCCGAATCGTGGTCCAATTTTTATTCTCATTTATTTAACGCAGAAAGAATTTATTAAACTAATCTTACCTAATGCTCCTTCCCTATCAATGACAGATCAATTATAAGGATTACTAATAGGTACGAATTCCATCTGTCGAAGAAAATAGGTGTTGAAATGTTAATATTTTTGCAATGCTATCAATCCTGGCGAGACAATGACGGTTGTTATTACAGGCAATCGTTCAATATAATTTTATAAAAAATAAAGTTGCATTACTCCCCGCAATTCAAAGTCACAATAAGTTCTTAGGACTTCATGAATATAGAGTAGCATCACTACAACTCTCCCAAGAGTCGCTCGAGACCGTAATATTCTCATTTACAAAGCAAAGTAGCATTACTAATCCTGCTGAATATTTGCATATGATTGTATATTTTCCAGATGGTCGCCAGATTTTGTGAATCATAACTCTCGGTCTAAGAGTTATTGGAGTTATGTTCTGCTAATTATCATAATTCTTGATTTAATAATGAAATTTTAAAGAATATTAATTGAGCGTCAACTGCCCTAAATATAATAGGAAAATTCTTACCAAACTTACAGGAGTGATTCCAAAATGAATATTCGTGCATACCCAACAGGCTGAGGCAATAAAGAAATAAAAAGAACTTAAGTCAGGCACACAGGTGCTACATAAGCCCTATATATTCAGCAGCGAATTCAGTATATGATAACTCGAGTCAATTTGGAGCTTTCACTGCAATATGGCGACGAGATGCCGATTTGCAACTCGCTCTCAAATGCGACTGACTTTTTAAATAATATAGATCTCACCGTTAAACGATCTGTATGTTCAACCAATCGGATGGAACTTTTAAAAATTATTTGCTTAGTTTTGAATTCATTATTTCTTATCTATGCAAATATGAATTCATTAACCTTATGTAACAATAGAGCAATTGCAGTTCACTCACAACCCACGCATGTGCACTTTCTATGAGTCTATGTTCTCAAGGCTAACTAAATTTCAGTGGCTTTATCCTCTCGATATTCCTTATGAACCGCCAGTCATACCGCTTATTTTCCATTACGAGTTCAGTATTGCGAATCTACGTGCTGACGAGTTAGGCTAAATTAAAGTTATCTTATGCTGTTTACTTCGCCTCCTGGTAGCCTGAGAAGAGCAATATTATCATAAGAATAAATTTATCAGTGAAGAGACGAAAGTTTTTTTGTCAGAATACCGAGTTTTTGTGCGCAGTGTGAACGCTGAATCCTATTGGGTCTGCGACCTGAAAGAGAAAAAGGCAGGTCGAATTTCGCATTCAAGGTGACTCGGTATATCATTCAGTACACGAGGCAGAAATGAAACGAGTTTTTCCAAAGGGTTTCCTAATATATGGCGACAATTTGCATTCCATGAAGTTCAGTGACTACTTTCTAGGTTCTTAATTCATATAACCTTCATTATCTTTTTAAGCTAGAATAATAGTTGCAATAGTCGAGCGTCGGCCATTCTTCTTCCACATAAATTTTGCCCGGTGCTGAAAACAAGGAATGAAGTCACATGATTTTAAAGGAAGTCATCAATAGCCATCACCATCGATAATTTGTTAAAACCATCAAAGAGTTCACCCTGTGCAGAGTGTGCAGTGGTGCATAACTGTTCGCCTCAACATGCAACTGCTCATGATTGTTGCAACACAGTGCCATGATGCCCTTGAAAACCTGTCGCCTGCAACATATGGACACAAAAGAACTCGAGACGTTGCTGGCCATGGAGACTGTGAGCGATGTCACAATCTCATGCAAATTGGGTACGAAAATTTTAGCGAAATCTGATCCCACTGAAAATGATTATGAACGGTTCTTAAATTACAAAGTTTCTACTTTTTAAAGTCTCTTTGATTCTTCTATTCCAATCCGTGACTGTTATATAAAAATTGATACTAAATTTTTAAAATATTTTTAAAATAAATTTGCAGTTGTAAGACACTTGCTCCCGAAAAATGGGTATAATTTTACACCGGGAAATTAATTGTATAAATAAATATTACTCCGCAACTCAATTTAAATAAGAAAGCTCAAATCCCAAACCATCTCTCTATTTTCAATTCATAATACGAACCTTAGTGGGAAACGTTCCGTCAGTTTGATAAATTAGAACAATAACACTTAAGGAGAAGCCAATAGCTTAATCTTCATAGTCTTCCTTAAATTAAAACGGGACAGAATTTCTTATATAGCCTGATAGAGGAGTGCTATGGACAATATAAGATTTCAACGGTTCTCTAAACAAATTTAAAATGATATTTTATGCAAACGAGGCTATAAGATGGGTTCGGTGACACATTTAATAAAAGACTTTTTGATATTTTGAACCATTCTACCAGCACATTTCACAATTCCAAGGTTTTTATAATGGTAATTCCTACTGAACGTTCCTATGTTCAGTATAGGCTCTCCTGACTACCTACTGACGGTAACTCTCGTTATCGCCTTTAGATTCCCCCAAAATTTAAGACTATTAATTTTTCCAAAGAAAGAGGTTCATTCGTAGATCTATTTACTATGACTTTACCTTTCTAGGAACGAATAACACGGGCGCTGGTCAGTGCAAGCGCAGAAATATGGTTGAAGGATGAGTTGCATGATCAAGGCCATATATGTCCCTCATTGCGGCAGCTGTGTGACGCCAGTGAAACAAACTAATTTTTTAAATATTGGTGGAGTTGTAAAAAGTTCGCCATCACACGCCCAAATATTTTGCTCGCAGTCTTAGGATCTCCGATTGTGGAATCAAGACCCTAATTATGTAAGCAGTGATTCTCGACTTCAATGTTGATTAAGGACAAGCAAAGAAACCAACACCTCCACAAGCAACAAACAGAGATGCTTTACTCGAGATTGGCCGTGAATATCTGAAATAACTCTCAGAATTAGCAAACAAGTTCGAGCGCAAACGTGGCCCTAGTGAGAAAAAGTACAAATTTCCACAAAAAAATTATTTCAACACAAATTGTTGAATGTGAACTGTATACCACTTCAGGGAGATCATAACCAGTTATTTCCTTCATTAGAACTATTTTAATTTAACATCAATGAACACTAATTATTAGCAGTAATCAATATTATTTACTTATAACAACGTTAATAGTAATGTTAATTAATTATTAATATTTTTTTTCTTAATTTTTTTACTAAGTCGCACAGGAGGTAGGCTCTGGGGAAGGGTTGAAACTGAAAACAAAAAACGGTGGCTGCATGAGCTTGTTCTGCATTACATGGACACAAAAACATGTCATGCAAATGCCTGATATGGTATAAATGAGTACACTTAAACCTTCCTATTTCAATTTAATCCATGCCATTATCATTCATTTCAATCTCATCTATTCCAATCTAATCAATTTCCATCTCTTCCATTCCACTATGATCGATTTTCAACTCATCCATTTCATTGAAATGCATTTCCGTCCCGTACATCTTGTATCCCATCCATTTCAGTCTACTCCATCTCATCCATTCCAAGTTCCAAGGTACTCACTTTTACACGGGCCAACAGGAATCACAGTTAAAATAATATTCGTTTAAAAATTACTTTTTAAAGACAACACTTCCAAAGAATCCAGTATCTCCAATCTTACAGATGTACAATGAATTTCTCATCTAATTTTCGAAAATTAAAACAATTTACTTTTCAATTTTTTAATATATATAATTTTTTTTAAATTATTTATTCTGTTAATTGATTCATGCATTGCCTCTGATTTCACACAAGTGTGCAAAATTTCAGATCAATTAGACACGTAAAAGTGTGTCAAATATCAGTTATAAGATTTGTAGCTGACAAAATTATTTTTTTCAATTTTTTAATATTGAAAAAAAAAAAATTTTTACTTTTTAAAATCATTTATTTTGACATTTGATTCATGCATTGTCTCCAACTTTAAACAAGTATGCAAAATTTCAGATCGATAGGATGAGTAGAAGTGTGTTAAAGTTCGATTACAAGATTTGCAGCAGACAGACAGACAGACAGACAGACAGACAGACAGACAGACAGACAAGAAGTGTTGTAAATAAGGCTGGATTCTTGGAGTCCTTTGCCTTCAATGGCCACCGCGATTATTGTTCACTGGGAGATATGAAGTTCTGTTAATCATTAGTGAAAATGAACACTGTTTTTACGATAAATTATTCAAATTCCTCATACCTGAATGATTTCTTCGTTGCTACAGAGGAGATCCAAGCTTATAAGAGAAAATTTTCATTAAATAATGTATTTATTGCCATACTGTCGTTTAGTGAACGTGTATGTTTCACACGTGCAAAAGATGCAAATTTGTAGCGATCATTTGCTACTCATCGTATATATATATATATATTTTTTAAACCATCAATACTTCCTACAAAGCGGAGTCTACACTTGAATGACGATGTATACGCCCCTTGTACAACACAGGTCGCTGACCTATGAGGGCCAAGTTGTCGTTTGTAGCAGCGGAGGGGCGAGCGATGGTAACTTCAAGGTCAGATTACGAACAAAACGCTTCGTTATATAAGGACGGAGAAGCGACAAGTAGGAGGTTTTTAATACTTATAGAAATGAGGGAACATAACGAAGATTGAAGGAACATACAGGGAATAAGAGTAGAGTTTGTAATACAGCAATTATTCTTTAAGGCCAGCTTTCCTCCTTTAAATTTTTTGTTTCGGTGTCTGTTTGGCGATAGTTTAACTAAGAACCTTTATCAATATTTACGAGATACTACATACATGAATAAAGAACAAATAACTTACCTCGTTTAAGTACAATTGGATTTATGTAAAAACCGAAGAGTTTGAGAGTCATTAATTGGACCTCAACTCTGTCCTGTGATGGCTACATTACCTGCTTGGGCGGTACATCTTTTCGTCAACCCCCATGAAAGTCTAATTGTCTTCTCGCATCTAGTCGATCTAGACGATACTTAAGCTAATCTCCAAACCTCACAAAGCTACAAACGTGTTTAGCTATCGCGACTCATGATCAAATCGCATCTACGTGATTTATTTGGTTCTCTCATTTGTTCTTTTGAGTTTTCTATTCCGCCATAACATGTTGTGCTGATGAGGCTGGTCTCTGACAACAGCTAGAGTCAATAATGAAAATCAATTCTTGATATGTTCACCAATTTAAACCGTCAAAATATCCAGAAGTTGATGGATTATATGGGTTTATTGTACCAAATAATCAGATAATTATTTTGTGCACTTATATCGAGTTTAGCAATTTAAATTAATTCTTCAGTCAATAAAAGTTTTGCGTTGGATTTTTCATATGAGCGCAATTTCGGTTAGTTATTTTTAGTAAAGATAACATTTTGAAAAGAAAATAACAAATTACTCTAGAGTCCTCTTTTGGGAAAATAATAGGTAGAGATCTTTAATAGGTAACGATATTTCCATGCGAAGACTTTTCACAATGAATCAGCTCATATCCACGTTACGATTTCCTGTCCATAATTAGGGTTCAATTTTTCGAGCCTGGGGAACTGTGGAATTTCTATTCACGTTACATTTGTACAAAATTGTTGTCACTGAAAAGAATTCTTCCCATCAGTTAATTAGGGCTCATTTTAAGATAGAATAAAGAGGATGCAGCATAGGCTTAAAACCTTCAGTTCGCTACTTTTCAAAGAGTTTATAGATTTATTAGGAACCTCAATAAAGCATGAAGCATATCAGCTGTCAGCAAAATGCATGATCATGGATGATTGCATGCACGTATTCTGTAGCAGAAATACTCTCACTTTTTATCCAAGCATTAATTGTTGATCAAGTGTGTAGGTGCGGCCACCCTCCATTCCTGGACGTCGCCATAATTGTTGACTGGGTAGCCATCGTTGTTGTGGCGCCTATATAATGCAAAGCGATACCGAGGTCGAGGCATTTACTTTCCACAAGCGGTGGTGCAAGCACTTCTTTTCTGGTCGTGCATGTGGACACGTATGTGGGGTGTGTCCGTGGAAAATTAATTACTATAAGACATTTATCACCACCTTCTGTTATTTCGTAACTTTGATCATAGATTTACAGACTCGATTAATAATTAATAAAGTATTTATAGGTCCAATATAGATAAATAAATAATGTGAAGCTATTGATATTTAATAAACCGTGTTATATAAAAAATATTCGAAGCTATTTTCGATTAATAAACCGTGTTAATAAACCGTGTTATATGTTATTTATTATTGTATAAATAGGTTATAAAATATTGTAATATTAACCCTTAACGTCTTATATTTTTCAAGAAAAAAAACAAGCTATCTATTGATTCATATTCTATTACCTTTTTCAGATCGAATTTTTAGAAGTTCGAGAGCCCCCGTAACCTTTTTTTGGTATGTGTGATCTTTGAACGATTACATAGAAAAATTACTTAGGTTATGAGAGCTAAATGATATGAACTAAAATTATCATGAACGCCACAACGATTACACATTGGTTCTGGACAGACTCTATGTGGGTACCTGAAGGGTATACATGGAAAGATTTGGAATCTCGTGTAGATTTAGATATTCCTGATCCGAAAGACCTGGGGATATATCCGTTCATAATCGCAGGATATCTTCTGTTGATAAAATACTTTATTCTAACGCCATTTGTGTTCACACCTTTAGCTCGCTATTTTATTGTTAAACCGAAACGGAATAAGTTGACCCCAGAAGTCTCGACGCTGGAACGCGTGTCGGAAGAGTACGGGAGTTACCCGCCATGGAAGGTTGTGGTCCAAACAGCGACGGAGCTTGGCTGGACAGAGAGACAAATTCAACGATGGCTGAGGAAGGAAGCTTCCAGCAAAGTCAACAGAACCATTTCTAAGTTCATCGAGTGTGCTTGGCAGATTACATTCTATACGATCTGTTGTTCCCTTGAATTTCTTGTGCTCATAGACAAACCTTGGTTGTATGACTTACAGCTTTGTTCGCTCCACTTCCCCTTCCACAGCGTCACACCCGGCATGTGGTGGTGTTATATGCTGTCATTGGGGTTCTACTGGACGGAACTGTTAACACATCCGTTGCTGCCTAAGCGAAGTGACTCAAGGCAAAACTTTTTGCATCATGTCTGCGCCATTGCTATCCTATCTTTTTCTTGGGCTTGCAATATCAGTCGACTGGCCATCATCAACCTTCTTGTCCTCCAGTGCAATGACATCCCCTTACAGATGGCCAAAATCAGTGGATATATAGGCTTCAAGAGAACAAGGGATGCTTGTTTTGCTGTATTTGTCCTTGTATGGTTTGTGACAAGACTGGGCATATACCCTTTCCATATCATGAGGGCGGCATTTACACTGACTTTCACGAGTACTGGACCAGGATTTCACATATATCACGTCATCAGCTCTTTAATGGTTTTAATTTTCCTGATGAACATGTCTTGGACACACAGCATTGTGGTTATGATCTACAATAAATTAAAGCATGGGCATTCGAATGACGTACGATCCTCTGACGAAGAAGAAGAGGGCGAGAGCGACGAATGCGCTTCACAGAAGCACATTCAGTGTACACGCCAACACGTCAAAACTGCCTGACATCCACCAGCAGAAAATGTGCATGATAATGAGCAATTATTCGTATCGCATTTTTCTATTCAATTCAAACTATGTTTGTGTATATATCCAAGTAATATCGGCGATACATTTAAAAGCTGTATTAAATATATTCGAATAGACAGACGTCGTTTGCAAATTTCCTTTGTGTACATTTTATAATTTTAATTGTTATTTCATCCTACGATACGTAAAAATATTTAATCCTCTTGTTGAACGTATAACAACACCTGCATTAACATAATGCATGCAAATTCCGTAACTCTCTTGACCTCACGTCCTGTACTCTGAGAGGACAGACGGCACAACTTCTCTTACACGAGTATTGATTAAGCAAATTATGTCTACAATTTAGTTAACAATTGCAAGTAAGGAGAAGAAAATTATTGTACGAGAGTTGTATTGTTCGTAACCATGAATAATTTCCTAATCTTGTATTATGGACCAATTTTTAACGAATATGTAGGACTCTTTCAGGTAATGAAATTTCCTCGTTTACATTCTAATTACGTTTAGCTAAACAAGTTATAATATCAAAATTCGCCTAAACTAAATTTAGATTAATTGATCTAAAAGTTTACCTAAAAAACAAGTGAAAGTGAAGAGTCACTTAATTACTACATTAGAGATTGTTTTTATGCATTTTTTTAAGAAAATACTTTCGTTTGCTTAACCTAATACAAGTCTCCGGCATGACTCTCCTCATTAGGTAAGAAGCCTTTTATTCAGTTTGAAAAGAGCGTGTACGATGACCGGCAAAAGAGATCTTGGCCAGCCCTGGAGTCTTTTTCTTTTAAGGGAGGACTGACCTCTTGACCTCTTACGCGCATGACTGCTCGCAATCTCAGCAGCGATAAGTGAGTACAAGTTCAGCCTGATTTTTGTAAACATGCCGTGTCATTATCGTACCCTGTGAACTTTATTTGACTATGCAGAATCAAGGTCAAACCTTCGCCCTAGTTGAAGTGCGAGCCATTGCGTTGATGAAAATTCTAGCGACTTAGTAGAGATGATCATGGAATTGGAATTGGGGGCGTGTTGACCTGCGGTCACACCTTTATACCATGCAGGCATCCAATCGATACACGATCATTTATCAAAAAATACACATGTAATAAAAAATGGATCAGGGCCAAATAATAATTCCATCTTTTCTTATGGAGCTGAAACAATCGACCACCGAGGCGTTCACACAATGGTCTAAGACACTAAAATATGCTCAATTAAAAACAAAGCATCTACGCGCACACAAAAAAATAATAATACCAGTTGTGCAAACATTTGGCTTGAGCAACTCGGCCTGCTGCCCTCATCCCCCTAGCTTTCTTTTATTACTTATATGTATGTCACTTCAAGTCATCATAAGTGCATTACGCAATTGAAGAGTAACACATCAAGTCACTGTAAGTGCATTACGCAATTGCACAGTAACACATCAAGTCATTGTAGGAGCATCATGCAATTTCGCAGTAACACATCAAGTCTCTGTAAGTGCATTAAGCGATTTCACAGTAACACATCAAGTCATTGTAAGAGCATCAAGCAATTGCACAGTAAAAAATCAAGTAATTGTAAATGCATTAATCAATTACACAGTAACACGTCATGTAATTGTAAGTGCATTAAGCATTAGCACAGTAACACGTCATGTAATTGTAAGTGCATTAAGCAATAGCACAGTAACACGTCATGTAATTGTAAGTGCATTAAGCAATTGCACAGTAACACATCAAGTAATTGTAAGAGCATCAAGCAATAGCACAGTAACACATCAAGTAATCATAAGTGCATTAAGCAATAGCACAGTAACACGTCCGGAAATGAGTATGTGAGCCAAGGAAAGAGTCTCAAGCTCTCGATGCACGTTGATCGCCTCACCTCATTTCTGTCTCATCAAGCACACTTGCTAAACAGTCTGATTTGAGAAAAAATTATTCAAGACCTAATTTACATAAATTCAGCTATTCATCAACTATTAAGTACTTATGATAACATAAGATGGTAATATCTTCTCTACTATTACATGGACAATATTTTCTCTAATATTACGTCGTTAAAATCATCTCTAATATTACGTGGGTAATATCCACACTACTACTACTACTACTACTTGGGGCTTTGCCATATCTAGACTCTAGGACGTTTAGAGGGATTCAGGCTCTTTACGTCACATTACTGCTATGACATTGCGATATGTTAAATTGCCCATGCTCAAGGCAACGTTTTTTCTCCGTTATTAGAAGCAATTAAATGTAAAGAATTTTTTCGAGGAACTCTTCGTTGTTAAATACAGTGTAAAATTCGATAAGTAATTAAGGCGTCATGCGTTAAATCAGTGTTTTTTGTGTGTTTTCTATGGAGAATTTGAAAACCACGAACGTTTTAATATGTAGTATACTCGGGTATACTTATTTAGACTAGCTTGTCTCCAAATGGCTACATGGTTTGCGGCCGAGAACCTATGAAGAAGACTCGGTCCGACGTTAGGTTGTGTTCGGCCTGTTAGCAGAAATTGAAACAAGAACCAACACCAGGGGCCATGGCTATACACTAAAAAAACAGCGTTGGAACACATCCATGCGACAACATTTCTTCTCGCTTCGAGTCACCTACATGTGGAACAGCCTCCCTGATAGCATCGTTGACGCTCCGGGTATGAACATCTTCGAAAACAGACTAGACGAAGCTATGCAGAAGCATATGTTCAGTCTTAAAATGCATAGCAAATTACGGACCAGGCAATAAGTCCAGCAGCTATCTCAATCAATCGTCAGCTATGGAAAGATCGGGTTCCAAAGGCCGGATCCCTTGTGAATCAAGTCACGAAAAGTTCAAGAATCGGCAACAGGCCATGGGCCTATTTCTTCAACGCCGACACTTCTATTCTATTCTATTAATCACTACCACCAGCCTTCCTACCCACCACCAGCCTTCCTGCGGTAGTAAGTTATTAAAAAAAAGCATTGTCTCTAACGGCATGATTCGCGTATAAATATTAATCATCGGATAAGAAGTAGGATTGCCTCAAAATTTAATCATATGTTAAGGTCATATATTTAAAATAAGAAGTATCATTTCTAACTGCTTGATCCACGTCCTTATCCCCATGGTTGAACTATACTTCACCATATAATTCCCGTCGTAAATTTCCCTCAGTTTGCTCACAATTATTCTATCCACAGAGCGCCAGCAACACGCTGGCGGGAGCCACGGTATATACGTATCCCTATTCTCGGGTACGAAGCAAGTTTGCTTTAGTTTAATTACAAGTCAGCTATTAAAAAAATATTGATTGTAATGGCTTGATTTACTTCCAAATCTCAATCATTGGGTACGAAGCACAGTCACACTTTTTGGAGAAATCACGGAAGAAAATATGAATCTATTAATGTTTAGAATTTTTCACAAATTATTTCTAAACAATCCGCATGCGGATAAAGATTTGAGCGGCACTAAACTGAGGAGAACAAACCTTGCAACGGAAATATATCCTGGAGTATTTCGTCAGCTTTGACCGGTGACAGACATACCTGTGGTTGTACTTAAATTTGAAAGAAACAAAGAATTTTCATACAAAGTAACGGTAATATTACTTGATACAATTGAAACATAAAGTGATAACTGATAAAAGGTTAACGATTGGATCATTTGAATCAAGAAGCTAGAAAGAACCTCTCTTCAAGCCAGGTACTCATTTATCAACCAGAGTTGGATGAATGGCTGAGTTGACCATGAGCTGAGCTTCCCGGTAGAACTTGTCCTCAGTGGGACTCGAACCCGGGAGCTGGGTGCGAGAGACAGAGTCTCTCACCACTGCACCACCACAGCCGATGTGGTCTTGAATTCGGTTCTTAGTATAACAAAGTGTCATGTCATTAGTATTAGCAATATTGGTTTGAGAGTTGATAAGGCCGTTAGACCTGTCGCTGATTCTAAACATCGCAGAACATTCACAGCTTGTTGCGGGTCTCTAACACGCAACTCACTGCTCCAGTTTTTTCGTGCTCGCAGATTCTGAAAAAAAAAACGCGCCGATTCTGACTTGGAGCCATTCTTTCAAAACTCGCTAAGTGAACGTAAGTACTTACGTTCTATTTTCTTGGCTATGATTGGTGGATTTTGCTTGAAAGGCCGTCAATGATTGGCTGATGAACTTACGATCTCTTAACTTTTTTGAAAGCATGGCCCCAGGTAGATGGGATTGCAGGTAACTGTTGCTGGTAGATGTAGATTGCGACGTTGCGTTAACTTCGTTGAAAGATATCAAGTTTGAAGGAAATCTAACGCGAGATTTTCAAATTCTGAAATCATTGCTAGTTCGTCGTGCATTATTTAAGCGCGATTTTCACGTTTTCTACCGATACAATTTCATTGAACAAGCACACTTGAATAAACCTTTGCGTATGATATTTACGGATCTCAACATATTCATCCTAAATAATCTTAATAACAATTCCGTTTTTAATCCAAAATCGATCCATTTGGTTGACTGCAAGAGTAAATCTACTGTGAATTTCTAAGCAAGCTGTTCGATTAATAAACTTTTATTGACAATAGGAGCAACGACAGCAAATGAATACTTGGACAACTTTAATGAATGTAACAAAGAGAAAATCCATGAATAAGCCTTCACAATTTATCCTCACGTTAAGCAAAAAATCAAAAAATGTTGCAAAAGTTAACTGTTTATTACCCCTGTATTTTCAATAAATTTACACCACAATGCTATTGAAATATTAAGCGTCTGATATAGGGCAGAGGTTTCCCAATCAGCGGTGAGCGACCTGAACAACAATTATCTAGAAAAATAACATAATTGCTACATTTCATCCATCAGATATTATGCTGGGGGATAGGTTAACAGTCAACATTATAATATCCTAAAAATAAACTTAAACTGTTCCGAAATGAAGAGTATCTCTCATTAATGAACTTGTGTACAGATCCTGCAGCACGGTAAAGTCTCCGGCACATTTCACTGCAATTTGACCTCATAATTCAGCAAACAAAGGATACGTAAATGTTCCTTTAATATTTTGTGTGTGTCGTATGTGTAATGAGACTGTAATGAGACGCAAATTAACTTTCTATTGCTAAGGAATTAAAAAAATGAGCTTTTTATGGGGATGTAGCGTTTGATCATTGGGTTGGCCATTCACATTAAAAATTTCCTTTGATAAAGAGTCGCCGAAACGTCTGACGCGATCATTACACATGGCTGGTTAGCTACTATATACCTATTGTGCTTTGAGCAATCCCTTTTAGTGTAAAAATCTGATTTTATAATTAAAAATAATACTAATGCACAATAAAATATTCAAGGTTTTTCTCGAATATCCAAATAAATCCATTCGCAAATTTCAAATACACAATAAAAACTTAAAACCTCATCCTCTTAAATGTAGAAATACAAAATTCAAAAATAATTGGGAAAAGAAATAATCGTCACATCCTTTACATTCTAGGCTGTACAGCTTGGGTAACTATAGCTCCAAAAACAAACAAGTGTGCACGATTTCCTCTGGCAAGCACAGCCGAATTTAGCACAACTTTATTTTGAGCCAAATATTCACTGAAATCTCATGTAAATGTTATATTTCACATTAAACAATCCATGCTGTTTGAACTTAGAAATTCGACAGTACACATGGTTATGCTATGCGAATGTCAGCCTCAGTTGATAAGTGATGCGAGACATCTGCCTCTTTCCGCTTATTAAAATTAATAATTAGTGGAACACAAAGTTGCATATATGAGTGGGTAACTATTCAATCCTTTATCCTGAGACACACACAGAGAATGGAGCAATAGTTGAAAAAAATTATATGCATTGGGCTGTGGTTTAATTAAAGATGGCAATAAGAATGATTGTGTATGGAAAGCCCATAAATCAAGAATTCAATTTTCGAAACACACCTGACGAAGTTGGGAGCTAACATCAAGACAATAAAGAAAGCTACTGGCAATGGCTTGGTTTACTGTTATTATGCTAACGTCTTAATGGTGAATGCGTCTCAAACACTCCATTGAAAACCTGGTCCTAGCGTTCCATTGCTCTCTACAAACTAATTATTTTCTGGAGAAAGACTTCAGTTGGACCGCGGCTTCAAATGAGTGGCATTGGCCAAACGATACATGCCTTGTCAAATGATCTTTACGTGTATAAACTCGGTTACATGTCGAGCATTTATATGTTTTTAGTTTCAAATGAATAATTTTCTCGTGTCTATTCAGTGCCATTTTTCCACAGAAAGTATTCTTGCATTTAGAGCACACATATTGAACTCTCTCGTGTCTCTTCAGTGGCTTTTTTCCACAGTAAGCATGCTTGCATTTAGCGCACACATATTGCTTCTTTTCAAGTGTTTTTAATGAATTTTCAAGCAGTTCGGTTGAACTGTTGCTCTTGCGAGTCCTCAGCCTCAAATGCATGAAAGAGTCGGATGATTCACCTGTTGCTCGCTGCGTCTGGATTCGCCTGGCACTGTTTCGTTGGCTTCGAGTTCGTCTGGTACTCGATGTAGTTGTGCCTCTGTCGCCTGAGTTGCCTGCCGCTGTCATCACAACTGCTCGAGGCCTGAGTCTCGAACGCAAGGCAGGTCCTTTAGATTCCTGCCCAGGAGTTGTACGATGATCAAAATTTTTTCAGGCTGAATTTTTTATCGATTTGAAGTGAACCGAATTGTTTACAGCCTAAATAAACTAACCAAGAAACTAAATTCACAAATAAGGAAGAAAGACATGCATATAGGTACTAGTCTACTAGATAATAGTGGGTTTGCGAAAATTAAACTCACTGCATTTTTGTTCAGGAGAGACGGGCCAGTTTCTTGATGTTCACCTCCACCATGAGGCATTGGCTGCTGAAAATCTGGAACTGTTGAGTAAAGAGCAGACAAAATATCATATTATCTATTCTGAACATATTTATTTGATTCCAATAATAGTTCAAATATTACATTTTAACTTTTCAGTAGTAGTAAAGTTCAAACACCATATATTTGAACTTTCCTACTTATTGAACATAACATCTAATACAAAACGAAGATAAACATTGTACTATTACAACTTTAAGCTTTATTAGATCATTTTTTCTAGCTACTCACATATTGATTGACATTTGTAGCGGCGTTCAGGACGACACTTACCAAGAGGTGCATCTTGCCTGGGAGGTTCCTCCTCCACTGCTATGTTGTTGTAGGCGTCATACCCCTTAAATAGGATAGAGATTAGCATGTAGAATTGAAGGTCTTGATAGAATAGAAGTGTCGGCACTGAAGAAATAGGCCCATGGTCTGTTGCCGATTCTTGAACTTTTCGTGACTTGATCCACAAGGGATCCGGCCTTTGAAACCCTACCTTTCCATAACTTTACTATTGTTTGAGATAATTAATAAACTGTAGCACATTGTTGAGAGTGCAACTTACAACACAACTTTTAGCTGTGCAGCTTACAACAGCCAGTGTAGAGATAAGGTAGTGACTGGAGTAAATAATAACTCATTTTGTTCAGTCAAATTTACATGGAAAATATTACTTCACAGTGTATATGGATCAACAAACAATAAATGTAGCCTGACCTTCAGATCGTCTGTAGAAAAAAGATCCCTTTCTTCAACTTCTGATACTTCAAGTTTTTCTCGCTTAGGTATTGTTGAATTGTGCTCAAAAAGAGGCTCAGTCTTCACAGTTCCTGAAGTTGCATTAGACAAATTGAAATCCATGTACAAGAATTAATTTATATTCACATTCATAGACTTCAGCGGGTTCCATTTGATAATCTAAATACATATGTAATAATATTTCAAGTTTAGTATAGGTATTATTGAGACTAAATGATTCATAACAAGCATACAAATGATAAGGGTACACATAGCCAACTTAGGCATCATTAAATCATTGATAAACAGGAAAATATTTATCACCATGCATGTCACTACCTGTTGAGTGTTGACTGATGTCATCATCAGCACCCATATTGGCATTAATTTTACCGACTGGACAGTTCATCACTTCCCTGCAAGAAGACAGATGGGCTACAGAGAACAATGAAAAAAAAATTCATTTTAGAGGTAACATAATTTTCACTTCCACAGAGTGCAAAGTTCAATAAATATGCACTATATAGTTGTGCTTTGATCAGCTGACTTGCTTGTTTATCCAAATGGTTTGATTTAATCAGTCAGCAATCAAGTATTTCAATACTAAATTTCATACTATTTAGTATGAAAAGTACTAAATAAAAGTAATAATAATAGATAAAATAGATACTATCTAACTGCAGCAAAAATAGATTGTGCTTTTTAAGCTTGATAAAAAAATAATTAACTGAAGTCATGCAATTCATGAGAATGAATTTCATTTTCATGACTTCATTTGCATTTTATTTTTCTTACTTTTCATAATTTCATGAAAATGAAGTCATGAAGTCTGCACGTTAAATTCACAGGGTGATTTGGGTGATCCAACTTACACTTTTATAGCAATGGAAATGGTTCATGTCGTTATGTCGTTGCTAAGGGACATTTGTCCGAATATTGCAGTCAGATTATTTCCTCTTACCTGTTGGTGCAGATGGAGTCAGTGGTGCTCTATGTATGTAGTCCAACTCTGTTCTATTGCTTAGTTGAAGGTTCAACTTTTAAAATTTTTCAATCAATGAAAAGGAAGTTTTCATGGTTAAATTTTTTATAAATACTCTAGGCATCGAAGTACTGAAAAAATATTTTAAATTGAATGAAAAATGAAATATAAATTACCTAAAGCTTATATTCCACATAGCCAACAAAAAACAATCACAGCACTCCGAGGAAATGAGATTGATCTTCACTTAAAAGAATAAAGTTTTTTACTTAGCACATTTAAATTAGGTGCGTACAATGCATGGGTCACAGAGGCACCTGATGAATGAACCTGCACATTTTGATGATAAAAGCAGTTGGTGTGGAGCCAAAAGTTCCCTTCAAAACAACTCAAAGCATGCACCCAAAGCCTCAGATTATCTTTAAAGGAGACAAGCCAACTATAACATATCTTTGTCTTGTAGAGTAGCACTGTAACTGCCAAACCCCTTCTTGCAGCATCAACACTTAGTTATGTTGCATGACGTACAAATTAGTTGATATGCTGCATGACTCTACAAACTTTGTCTCATAGAGTACTGTTGTGCCCCTTCTTGCAGCATCAACACTTATGTTGCATGACTGTATTGCTCAAATTTAGACTTATAAATACTTTATTGAATCCAATAAGTAATTAGATGAATGGTGAACCATGATAATTAGGAAAGACCTGTGGCTTCCAAGCTTCATTTTTGAATTGACTTGCAAAAATTCAAGTCAGCTTGAAAAATCCTACAATTTTGTCAATTTCAGTAGTGATTTCCAAGTCACAGGTCTTGTCAATGGTCCAATTTGCTATGTTTTATGGTAGGTGCTGCATAACATTTTAAGCCTTACTGAACTTAACCTCTGACATATGTATATAAATAAGAATTATACACAACTCTGACACACAATATATTATTGTTCAATCAATACTCAACCAATTACTCAACTTGCTGTGGATAAGTTCACAGAATAAAATCAATATATGCCAAGATTAATGTAAGTAACATTTTTAAATCTTGTACAAAATAATTTTTGACCTATTTGTTGGCTTCTTGATCATTTTGAAGGAAAATTGTTCAACAATTTCAAGGACTAAGAGAACTTAGAAGAATCTTCTAGCATGCATTCTATGTATTAACCCACATTCACAATGTAAAATGGCAAGCAATACTGAATGAAATAATAATCTCAATGGAACATTTGCTCGATTTTACATTTGAGTTTTGAGTGCTAACATGTTCTTAATTTTATGGGCGAGCTGCATATGCAACAAAAGAAAGAGAAGCTATATATTTGTCATCTTTCTTCTGTATCATTTCTTTGTTTGATACTAATGCAGGGGCAAACTCCTAAGGATCAAAATATTTACAAGTTCACATGAAGTGCAGTAATGGCTTTGCATTGCTGCAGATATTATCTTGAGTTATGTCTGTATGTTTATATGCTCTTTGTTGGTAACTGCATTCTTTATAGTAGCTGTGTTGATAGTAGCTGTGTTGATAGTAGCTGTGTTGATAGTAGCTGTGTTGATAGTAGCTGTGTTGATAGTAGCTGTGTTGATAGTAGCTGTGTTGATAGATTGATAGTAACCATATTTATTAATCTAAACCTTGTGTTGAAGCCGTCTTCTTTTGATTTAGATTGAATACTTCACTCAGACGATTTTTGTACTTTCTTCTATATCTTCTCCTTTAAGTTTACTTCCTAGAATTAGCTCCCTATGCCATATACTAAGGGTGATATTTTCACATTACCACAGTCTTCACATTGTTGAAATAGTTCTTACATTTTATACATGATTGCAAATTTTTAATTATTAAAATTATTTTCCTCAACAGCTTCAAATTAGCTGCATTCTTTGGCTTTAAACTGAACAAAACTCACCATTTTGATAAAAAATATTTCAAGTAACAATTCAAGTTTTGCAATGCTATCTGGTACGTAATGATTTTGTGCAATTCAGTGGTAAAATGAAAATTTTTTCATTAAAATCCACATTAAGTTATATACGTAGAGGAAAAAGCAAAAAATCTTGTTTCACTCATTTTCAGGAGTTGAAAAAATCAGATGAATAGATTATGTAAAAGAAAAAACACTAGACTTTTTGCAATACCAACAACACTGAATGAAGAATATGTAGCCTCAATCAGTGGAGACATTTTACTTTGTAATCAAAATACTTGAAATAATCCCAAGATTTCAGATAACACTGTCTAATCTTTTCCGGCTAAGGCTATCATTTGATCAGCGTCCTTGTTGCTCGAAAAGAAATAGGCCATGGGCCTATTTCTTCAATGCCAACACTTCTATTCTATTCTATCCTGAGTACAACCATCATGCTAGCATTCATGACTATAGTGCTGGCTTTAGTAATAAATTCCCTCTATCATTATTACTTATATTAAGATGAATATGTTCTGATCTGTCATGTTGTACAGTCTCCCTAATAATGACCTATTTAAAATACATAAATTTTCCCTAATTCCTATCTCGCTAATATCCTGCATTACTGTAATCATGCATGTCTACCTTTTAAAACATTATAATATTTGAATAGTCAATTTTGTCATATTCTATGTTACATAATCATATTTTATAGTGATGTGCACTTTTACTTATATAGAATAAATGCTTCCAGTGAGAGACAAAACCATTATTTTGTTAAATTACCTATATCTAGCTACTATATCATTTTGACTGGTTGACTCAATCATCTATTTTGAGACATCTGCCCAGTAAAAATGTCAACAATTCCAAGCTTTACTGATAGAAAGCTTTCATTTGAGTCCAGTTTCCATTATGTTTAAATTTCTTCCCAACTTAACACACTGAGAGGACTAAAAACACAAAAAATACTGTCAAACGGGGTAATAAGGGACGGTTTTGAGCATTATTCATTAATAACTTCTTACCATGAAATATTTCATAAACAAGTTTGGGCTCATTTTAAAGGTATTTGCGAGGGCTATCAAATGGCATCTCTGAAAAATTCCATATGATATTTGTAGGTTGTCAGTTGGAAAATAAAAACCTCCTGAAATGACATTTTCAGTGATTTTTTACTTGTTTTTCCTTTATTAATATGATATTACTTTATCCACACACTACCCTATTGTTAAGGTGATATTAACGTATCATTGGACATGCCATTGTGCATTTACAATAACCTTGTCCACTGCAAGCTTCAGATCGGCAGCCATGTATCATTTTTTCTGTAGCTAAGCTTACAAGATGACTTGTAATTTTGCACCATTTGAATTGCATCAAGTGAATACACTATAACAAAAAAAAAACATTGTAAAAAAAAACATATATACCTGAAACAGAAAGAAATATTTTAGTGACAACCATCATATTTTTTTTGAGTAAAAAATCATTGATTGGGTTAATTACTTTTCATTCCATGTAGCCCACACACCAACAATTCTATCTATGACATTCTATGCAAAATTTTATGATGACCAATGATGCATCAATTTTTTGTTATGTGGAATTTATTTCAGTGAGCAAGGTAAATGTAATCAAAATTCTTTGTTGTTAATTGCTTTTTTTTTGTTAACTGGAGCCTTTGCTAACCAAGATTCTATGTAATTGCGTTCTAGGGTATCTATTATTACCCTGTGTCCCTTATTACCCTGTCATGCAGAAATGGCTGCCATTTATTTTTGGAATGAGATATGCAAATTCTGTCAATCATCTTTTTAAGCCAACACATATGTGACACTTTTATGCAAGTAAAAATGTAAAATTTTTAAACACGGCAAATATATATTTTTTTGCTACAGACCTTAGCAGAGGTACTTTTCCAAAATCTCACTTTTCACACTTTTTTTTCAGGGTTTTTTTAGAGGTAGTATATGTGTGATTTCTTAACTAACTTTATGCTACATATATAGGAAAAACATTGAACTGTATGCCACTATTTTTAGTTTTGCAATATTATTATTAGTTTAGCTGCAACCTACAACATTTCTACAAAATGTTGGAGGACAGACCCTTATTACCCTGCCTGTCCCTTATTACCCCATTTGATGGTACTTCATTAGATCATATTATTCATCTACAATAGAAAAGACATAAGGTACATGGGGAAAATACTCTTTTATGTTAAAAAGTTGACAATCTATGATTATAAATTGTTCTGGGATTGATGCAAAGAAATTGACAGATATTTTCCTAAGAAAGTTAACCTGGAGATAAGTACAATGAAGAAGTGAAAAGACTGGGCCAATTGTCCAAATAAGTTAAGAGCATTAGGCTTAACGAGAACACAGAATTTTTGGTGCACTGCAAAAATGGAGGAAAGTAATCAAGCCAATGTCTCACAGATATGGTTAAAATATTACCTTAAAATGGGGTAACTTGGACTCCTATGTTAACTTAGACTTTAGTTTTTTTTTAACAAAAACCCCCAAAACTCAAAGACTATTTGACATAGAAAAATTTTGTCAATGGGCATGAAAGGCCTAATACAGAGGCTACGTAACACAATAGAAAGATAAAAAAATCATGCATATCTAATAGGTTAAAAAATGAAAAAAGTGACCCATGAATGGGAGCTATTATTTAAAGCCTGTCGTAGAACCCCCTCCAATTTTGTTATTTTTTGCTAAAATAACTCCAAGCTTTGATGCATTGTAGTAGAACTCTTCTAGTTACATATGCAAATGACAAATTTGAGGAAAGTGTCATATTTTGCAAATGGAGGGTGCCACCCCCGAATGGGGGAACTTAGACCACCTAATGTCAGCCCTGACAGGGTAACATAGACTGGCTTGGAAATGAATTTAAAATTACCATATATAACACATTTCATGTTTGATACACCTATCAATGTTTTTCTTTATGTTTCAGACAAATAACAGTCTTATATATGGCAATTTTAACTCAATTTCCAAGCCAGTCAATATTACTTCTTCACGGCTGACATTAGGTGGTCTAAGTTCCCCATTCGGGGGTGGCGCCCCACCGCCACCCCCGTAATAACTATTTGTAAACTATGACACATTCCTCAAATTTGTCATTTGCATATGTAACTAGAAGAGTTCCATTACAATGCAACAAAACCTGGAGTTATTTGGAGTTATTTTACCAAAAAATATAATTGATTTTACCACCCAGTCTAAGATGACCCAAGAGCTGGGGTAACAAAGACCATCACTTTTTTTGAAATTACATAAAAACTATGAGAGGCAGGAGCCAGCAATTTATGGTTTCAATTTAAGTTTAATTTAGCTAGTAAAAAAATGGCATCATTAAAAAAAGTAGTCTAAGTTACCCCATTTTACGGTATACACTATACAGTTTTAGTACAATAGGATAGGCTATCACTGAACAAAATACTGATATTTTAAGAGCTAAAATGCAGATTGGTTATTGATGATGTCAGAGCCTTGGCCTTGAGACCAACTCCTGATTCCTCATCCTGAACACTTGTCAATGCTCCCGCCCTCCTGGCCTCTCAGTACAAAAATGCTGAAGTGACTTGACACCAAGAAAGTTTTCAACTGTGTGTGGACACTGGACTGTGAATGTGGAACCAAGTTAAACTAAGGAAATTTTAGCAAATCCTCATGGGGATTGTTGCATTGCAAAAATTTTATTGAAGCCGCAATAATTTTCCAACAAAATTGCTCTGGGATGTACAGTTCAATGAGGTCACCTGATCTGAAGCAATCTAGTAAATTGGAAAGGTAGCTTAATAGTTCATCAAACTCTTATTTTCCATTTGATTGTTTTCATCCCTTCTCCATATAAATCTTTCTGTATGGACCAAGAAAGGTGGATTGTAGGGGGGTTTTAAATGAACAATGGAACAGCCATTGTTTAGCCAATCACAGTCTGGATAACATGACATCATGATCCCATAACCAGTCACAACCTGGATAGCATGAGATCATGATCCCATCAGCCAATCACAGTCTTGCCAGCAAAAATAATTACCTACAAAAGGCTAAAATTGAGCCTTTGAGGTGTCAATCATGCCCCAAAATGTGGTTAGTTAAAAACAAACAATATTGTTTTCAGTCAATGTGATATTTGTATTATTAATTATTATTAAGAAATGAATAAAATTTGTTTGGTTATTGTTGATGAATTTACTGTCAGAAAATGACAGGAGTCAGGACTCAGGAGAGTGTCAGGAGTAAAAAATATTAATAAGATTTTTTCAGATATTAAACAATGTACCGTAAAATGGGGTAACTTAGACCGGCGGGGTAACTTAGGTCTCTTATACACATCTGATGTGTATAAGAGACAGCTACCCTATTGTTAAGGTGATATTAACGTATCATTGGACATGCCATTGTGCATTTACAATAACCTTGTCCNGCAAACCTATCTCCTCCTAGAGTTTTTAAGCTACAACAATGAGACATATACCATTCGATGCGCAACAAAATTATCTAGAACGTAACACGGGCGTTTTTCTAATTTCGTTATAGTTTGGATTTTATTCCGCAAAAGGGAGGGTGGCGGGGGGGAAAATCGTAAAAAATTTCGAAAATTTTACGAAAAATGCTCCCACACCTACAAAAATGAGAAATCCTAAAAACCCTCGTGTTGCGTTTTAGATATGGTCTTTACGCATCGAATGATATGTGTCTCAATGTTGTAGCTTGAAAATCCTAGGAGGAGATAGATTTCTACAGTACCCCCTGTTTTGGCCATTTTCTAAGAATTTCACGTTTTCTTTCATTTTTTTCGAAAAATTCACAGGAACAAAAATGTCTTAGAATTCTATTTTACATACTATGTGTACCAAGTTTCAGAGTGATCCGTTTGTAAATAGCCGAGATAAATTTTACCCTAGACGCTTCACGCTCCCCTTAAGCATAGTAATAGTGGGTTGGCTGTGGTCCATTGTAGAGCACTGCTAAATGCTTCATGTATATTCCATTAGTGTCATTGTCTGAAAAATTAATCAAATTGGTAATAAAACCAATGGATAATAACTCAAGTACCTATCAGACATCATGTGTTTTTTTGCTAACTGCATTTGTGGTGCACTTCTTCAAACATAGCTCATGCCCTGTCACAGAGTTGTGATCATAATTATTTTTCAATTTTCATGTTTGACACAGTGACTTTTCCCCCAGCCAATCTTGCACATACTCGTTCTGCAGCTCACTAATGGGAAGAGACATTCCTATTTTCTATATCCCTTTGATGCAATTTAAAATAGGCACTAAATTTCTCTAATTAAAAAAGCTAACAAGTTATAATGAAGTTTGAGCAAAAGATAAAAATGTTGACCAAAACACTCCGTACACTACATAATAATATATCCATTTAAAAACTATTTTTGATAAACTGTAGGGTAATAGAGGACAATTTGTGGGGTAAGACAGGACCATTTGTGGGGTAAGATAGGACCACTCGTGGGGTAAAATAGGACCACTTGTGTGGTAAAACAGGATCATTTAGTGGTCCTGTCTTACCCCATGTCCGGTCCTTTTTTACCCCATTTTAGGATACATGTCAAGCAGTGCTAGTAGCAGGTGCCAGGTGGGCACGTGCCAGGTAGGAATGCCTAGTATGTCTAAAAAGTTGCCTATTACTTGAGGTTACCTGCCTACATCCACAAACCTGGCCAAAAATTTTTTTGTCATTAGATAGAGCTTATTTCTCAAACAGGGTTAACTATTTTGTGGCCCTTCTTTACATAGGTTTTCTTTAAAAATTAGCCAGAAATTCCTTATTTGCAGAAGAGGGTTGCCACAAACACTGAAATGACAGGCAATGATTGCTCTAACATATTCTTTTGTCAAATTGAATTCAGTGCAATTAGAATGCACGCCATGGGCTGGTCCTTTCTTACCCCATGAAAGCTGTGATCCTGTCTTACCCCATTTGACTATATAATATAGGACTACAAGTTAGACACAAGTAAAATGTTACTTGATAATTGATATAAATATTAGCTGTCTTGGCGCCATGGTCAGGAAGATGTGCCAGGTGCGCGAAAATTTAAATTGTTTTTAATAAACCTGCGCGCTGCGCCGTACTATGCTGGTAAGAAAAATGCGCCATGCGCCGTACTCCAACAAGGCTAAAATAGTTTAAATATGGACGCGCGACAACGCTATCAGTCTATCACACACCGTACACACAAACGTATATCCGCATTGTGCTGCGGTTGGATATGAAGATTCTTTCATAGATCACAGTTCAAGCGAACATTAATCACAGAACTAAAGAAGACGACATCGCTTGAGATGTGCCATCGGGCATCGATGCCTTCTAATAATTGACTCCAGACTCAATTTGACCGGTTGTGGCAAGTAGGGTACGAACATGTATGTCAACGTCAGGACTACATTCCCGACATCCTCCCGGCTGGCGAAATAGACACGATCAATACCTAATAACAATGGACTATACAAATTAAGTCAATACGGCATAATTACAGAGCGTAATTAAACTATGTGATACAAAATATAAATATATATTTGAGAGATAAGTCAATGGTCTGTCGTTTATTTTTGCTTCATATGAGCAATTATGGTTTCCAAATCCGGGTGCGTCCAAATCTGAGTGTCTTCCTTCTCAGCTAATTAGCAACCATTAGTTTGCCGTATGACCAGCTACTGACTGCCCCTTGTTATTAGCCCTGCTACTTGTGGCCACATATTCTAAAATTAGTGGTGGTTAGTATTAAGCGGACTAAGTGGCTGTTACAACTGGAAACTCTGAAATGAACCTTATTAAGACTTGGCTATATTGGTGACGGTGACCGGTGAGTATAAGACTCAATCGACAATTGTACGGACCCGCCTGCGAACTCGCCAGCGGACTAGCGCAACTGAAACACTCATAATTCCTTTAATACTTAACGTATCTGAATGAATTTTTTAATGTGAGTATTAATTATCGATGCGCTGCCGCAGGAATGATTACAGATTTTTACATTAATTATTTTTTAATTAAAACAAATAAACGTATTTTTTAAGCAACCGGGACACTCATAATTCATTCAATACTTAACGGATCTGTATGAATTTTGGTTACTACCTATTTTTCAGCCATAGAAATGATTATTCCTGCAATCAATATCAAACTTCAGAGAGGAGCCTGGAGATGAGACTAAGGATATACCGGTGAAGGAACCATTTCTGCAAGGTGGTGAGGTAATGAATACTAGCATATGATAAAACTGAACACAAGCGATATCTGCTGGAGAATAAGATCAAACGATCGGAGACTTGAATATGATATGCCTGCAAATATATCCAGGAATAAATTTATAGGATGATGCTTCATTTTTCAATATTCCATGTAATTTTTTTCAGCTAGAGAATCAGTGTGGTGCGAATTTACTCTAAAAGGCAAGGATAGCCTAATCATAGGAGTCCTTTTGAGATCACCTAACAGCTCCTCTGATAACTAAAGTATTAAACAGCCTTTTACCGAGCATGACTGTCAGCAGGTAGCACACGTTGATCGTTGGTGACTTTAACCATTCAGAAATAGACTGGGCAGATGAATTTTCTTCACGAGATGGGAATCACCCAGCATCACTGTTCTTGGAGTCTGTGCGAGACTCATTTTTAATCCAGAACATCACCAAGCCAACCCATTTTAGGGGTAAACAGACCCCCAAAATATTTTATATCTATTGTTTACTAGTGAAGAATCAATGATAGATGAGCTTTGCCACGAGGCTCCTTTGGGCAAAGGCCACCACCAATCATTCTTTTTCAGTATTAAGTGCAGTGCAGATAAGACGATGTTGTTGCAGATAAGACGAGCGTGATGTTGTTGCGTGATAATGTTGATAACGTGATGTTGTTGCGTGATAAGATAAGACGAGCGTGAATGTTTGAACTTTGCGAAAGGCGACTATGATAAACTTTGTGAAGCGATGAATGCGGCGAATATTTCGGACTGTATTAAGGACATGAATGTGGCTGATTTATGTCATTTTTCAAAGACACGGTTATGTGTGCAGTTGATGACACTGTACCTAAAATTCCGCATGGATGATTTAAAAAGTCCCAGTTGATAAACAGTACAGTTAGAGCTCAGCTAAAGACCAAGAAAGAAGCTTATAAGCATTATTTACGAACTCGCAGCGATTCTCAATATAACCTGTATGCAAGAGCTCGACAGCTAAGACAGTTTGTCGCACTGCAGTGAAAAACTTCGAAAAAAATATTGCTAAAAATGCAAAAAAGAATCCGAAAGCCTTTTTTTAGTACGCTAGTTCGAAGTGTAAGTCAAAGGACGGTATATCTGATTTGAAAGTTGACAAACGAAAGATTTCCTCTGATGAGGGCAAGGCAAACGTTCTTAATCAATTCTTCAGCAGTGTGTTCACAAATGAGGACTTGAACAGTATTCCAGATATTGAGGAGTGCCCAGTCGGCTCGAAGTTAACAGGTTTTGAAATACACGAAGATGTTCTCAAGCGCGTGGTAGCTTTAAATCCCAACAAGTCATGTGGACCTGACGGCTTCCATCCCAGATTACTCAAAGAATTCGTTCTAGCCTGCCCAATTGATAGTATTGTTTCAAAAACCTTAAACGAATGAACTTTGCCGTCCGATTGGAAAGAAGCTCGAGTAACACCATTGTTCAAAAAAGGTAACAAAAGAAGCCCCATTAACGATCGCCCTGTCAGTCTGACAAATGTTGTTTGTGAGTGATGGAATCTGTTGTGAGGGATAGGATTATCGAGCACTTGACTGTTCACCATCTATCAGATTGTCAACATGGTTTTGTCGCCGGTAGATCCTGCACTACTAACATATTGTCTACGTTGAACGATTTGACTCGCCTGCTAGACGAAAGGGAGCCAGTGGATGCATTGTATCTCGATTTTGCCCAAGCAATTGACAGTGTTCCGCATGAGCGGCTGTTGCGTAAAGTGAAGTCTTTGGGAATTGAGGGAAACGTACTCCATTGGATAAGAGATTTTCTAGTAGGTAGACGACAACGTGTCAGTATTAATGGAACCGTGTGTGACTGGCCATCAGCCGTGGGGTGCCACAAGGAAGCGTTCTGTGATCTATTTTGTTCGTTGATTTTACAAACGATCTGCCAACAAGTAGTGTCCAGCGTAAGCTCCATGCATGCCGACGACACAAAAGTTTATAACACAGTGAAGGATGCGTCGAATGAAGCGCAATTGCAAGATGATCATGACAGTTCAGTTAACTGGGCTGATACGTGGCAGCTGCGGTTTTGTGCTGACAAGTGTTAAGTCCTTCACCTCGTGAAGAACAATGAACAGGAAGATTACAGTATGAGAAGACATGGTTGACACGAGAGAGTAATGATTGAAAAGTCTAGTGTGGAAAAAATTCTCGGAGTTTATATCGACAAGAAGCCGAAATTTTCTAAGCATGTTGAAACGCAAGCTAATACATCCAATAAATTTTTTGGACTAATCAGACGCTCTTACGAGTTCCTAGATGCAGGAGCGATGAAGCAGTTGTTTGTTGCAGTGCGCCCGAATCTAGAGTTTGGAAACGTTATGTGGTCACCGAAATTTTAAAAGGACAAAAATCTAATGGATAATGTTCAAAGACGCGAACAAGGATAATTCCATGCTCAAAGGGCAAGTTTATGAAGAAGAATAAAGATTATGGAGCTTTCAAGCCTCAGTTATCGACGTCTGCGTGGGTACCTCATAGAAGTATACAAGTAATAGTATTCTTATGGTTTATACAAGGTCCCCGAAGGATTATTAGAATTTGAAACAAGAACCAACACCATGAGCCACGGCTATAAACTAAAAAAAAGTGCGCTGCATTTTATCCCACGCGACAACACTTCTTCTCGCTTCGAGTCACCGACATGTGGAACAGCTTCCCTGATTACATCGTTGGCGCTCCGAGTATGAACGCGTTGAAGAACAGATTAGATAAAGCTATGGAAAAATATATGTTGAGACTGGAAATACCTAAACACCATCTTGAAACCGGTTGTAGTCTAATAGCTATTTCAAACTACCGTCAGTCCTGAAAAGATCCGGCCAAGTGACACGATTTTAGATCTTCTGTGAACAAGTCACGAAAAGTACAAGAATCGGCGACAGGCCACATCAGGCCTACTCTTCAGCGCCGAAATCACTATGTTATGTTATGTTAGGCTTTCAGAACCATAATTTTGTAGGATATATACTGAAATTGTTACTTCAATTCAATATCAATCAAAATCATATGTTTGCATGAGCTTTTGAGAGATGAAAGAAAGAAATTAACATAAGAGAATTTTCATGACAACTTTATATAATTTCTTGCAAATATTACACATCACTACGAGCCTTGTCAACATTGTCCTTCCCTTATCTTCTGCTCCAGAGTCCAGGCTTGTCAGCTGAACATCTCAGCCCCCCATCTGCACCCTCACCTTGTGTGCCATGCAAGACGTTGACAGACTCAAAGCCGCTCATTTGCTGAACGATGTTCTTTCAAATGTTCACAACACCCCGAGACTTGTACTAATCCCTTACCCAGCCAATTATTCATTTATTCCGAACCCCAACAGTGAATCGAGTCCTGCGTCATCTCCCCCAGCTGACACTAAAGGCACTATAATACACCTCCAATTCCTCAGTTTCCATCCAAAGCTGCTCCGCCTATACGCATAACGTTTGCTGATCAGACAACCAACAATAAAACTCATATTTTATTCAGCAGACTAGGCAGACGCATTTGTCGCCCTGCTCGATACAATTAATCATTTTTTTGTCTTCCTTAATTTCTTCTTAAGGTGGGGAGTGATGTAGCGTATCTCGCTACATAACTACTAATATATTTAGGAAAAGAGTTTAGAGAGAATTAATGCTGGCGAATCACTGCTTAATTTGCGTTGGCAACAGTTGTTTCCGGTAAAACTCTCACAGCTCACTTTTATTCCAGCAGCTGCTCCGCTAGGATCGTACAACATCACGTTAGCACGAACGAAGCGCACATTACTGCCCCTATAAAGTCAGCAACAACAATACGTGAAACTCCACCTGCCTCTCAAACTCCACGTGCCTCTCTCAACAACACGTGAAACTCCACGTGCCTCTCTCAACAACACGTGAAACTCCACGTGCATCTCACCACGCCACGTGCATCTCGTCATTACCACGTGCTCCTGACGCATCAACTCCACAGTTCGTCCCGTCTCCACCATCGTCGAGCAGGTCACGTGAGCAAACAATAAATACTGGTAATCTTTAATTTGTTGTAATTAACCGATCAATTACATCAAGCCGCCCTAGATAATTTCAGTCTGTTCCTATTGGCATAACTCTTGTTACCCTGGCGTTAAAAACCCCTCAAACGGAGTCAAACTCGAAACGTTTTTTAAATATGGTTGGGTGCTAGCCCCCCACTCTATGTCAGTCTCTGAAATTGTCTGACACACACCTGCACGACGCAGTGGTGCAGAGGATTTACATTTCATGAAAGGCTGAAGCTTGTGCAATCGGCTGAAGCAGGTGAGTGTTCCAACTAGGACTCAGGAGATCATGCGGACGTGAAGAAATTAGCACCTCATGACTCCATCCACCTGCGACAATGAAGCAGTACCCGAACTCCGGTTATTGCGTTTTGGAGTAAACTGACAAAAGTCGGCAGCCGCAAAGGAGCTGTTCACAGGGTGAGGTGCTGGAGAAGACTGAAGATTGTTACCCGGGTGACTTGAAGTTCGGATCCTTTTAAAGGGTCGCGAATCCGCAAGCCGGCAATACTAAAAATCACCAAAGTGGTATTAGGCAATTTATGTAGTTAAAGTGTTAAGCAATACGGTAATTTATGATTTCACGCAAATTATAGTTTCAAGGCTAATTTTAGTTTGGGCTAATAATAAACGTTGCGAAAGCTTAATTAAAGTAAAATTTTAACGAGAACCTTAAACTATACTATTTTCGATACCCTGTTGTACAGGACATAAAGTTTTAGCAGGACCGACTTATTGAAAATATATAAGAATTGCAGCGTTGAAATAAAATAAAGAATACTGAGAAATATGAGCACTGAGATAAAATACAGAGCGTTACAGTAAAATAAATGTCACGATAAAAGATGAAAAACGCCGAAATGTGGCTAGCTGCCATGTTTGTTATCATGGCAACCCAGAGTTGCCAGTTGTTCCTGAACGGTTCTTTCCAAAAGCAAAACTATATATGTACCAGTAAGCATGCTACCTCCTCCCCAAAAAATGTGATCTCTGATCTTTATATTTCTGGCACTAAAAAAATGACCAAAAATGAACTATCTCCATGTAAAATAACAATTTGTAAGGCATGACTATTTTTTTGAAACTTTTATCAAAATTCTGGATGGAAATGTGACGCAAAAAAAAAATAAGTTCAAAGATATTTTGGCAGAGAATCATTACACCATGGTAATATTTAAATAATGAATTCCAATGCACCAAAACTTCGACGAATTTAGTTTTTTTCAGCGCAAAAGGAAGAACTAGCGATTTCGTGAAACCTACGCATTCTCTTTCTGAGTTATTTCGTTGAGAAGAATCAGCCTCGGGAAGGGTAGTGATGGCGATCTGGCATTCAAATCTCTTGGATGTGTAGACCATTTCCTCAACAACTACGCTGGTCGTGGCGTTGGCTTCGTCGTAGCAGTCGAAGAGTATCAGAGGATGTAGATGTTTCAAAACATATTCAATGTTGTGAGCTCCAATTTTTCTGCAGGCTCCAGGAAAGTTTTGCTCGATGACATAAGAAAAACTGCGGGATTCGGTATCGCGACACTTGAAGTGGATGAAGGCGCCATGCAACTTACCATGGATTGATTCATTAGATTGATTTCGATCACCTGTTGGGCCATCAACAGATATAAAGGGTCGACCACCCGGGTAGTAGATTGGATATTCGTAAATTTTGACACACCGTTTATCAAATACCTTTTCAAATTCGACGTCGACTCTTCGCTCCCAGTTCTCCTTCAGTACGTAATACGCAGCAAAGGCGTCATCATCAACGCGCACATCAGAGTATTTATCACAGAGCACCTGGCAAGCTTCCTTCACCCGCTCAGCCTCAGCGTCCGGCACGCGGTGCAGCTCAGCGGCCTCGCTGATCAGCTCGTATGCGATCTCAGTGATCCTGTCGGGTAGTCCCGCGAGGTTACGACGACAGGTGATCCTGTCGTCGTCCTCAACGACGTGTGAATATATATTTAATTAAGGGCACGATAAAAATGCGTTGGCGTTACTGGACGATACAATACAATGTAATACTATACAATACAATACAGTACAATACAATACAATGCAATACAACCAATACAATACAATACAATGCAATACAATAAAATACAATGCAATACAAAGCAGTACAATCCAATCCAATACAATACAATACAATACAATACAATACAGGACAATGCAATGCAATACAATACATTACAGTACAATACAATGCAATACAATACGGTTCTTGATGAACGTTTGGTATCCAAGGTTGACCTTTTATACGTCCAAAGTTGGGCCACAATGTCGATATACCCATCATGTTGATGAACAACCTCCCGCGATAAAATATGTTATGTCATCAGTGCTTTGGTGCGTTAAAAATATATTTGTTGGCTTTGGCTAGACGGTATTTGAGAAATTCGATTTTAGTATCCCATCTTCATGGATTAAACAATGTGAACGTCAATCACTAATGCAAATAATCAACAGGCGAACCGAGGCTCTTTCGCTGTGTGCGCGTCAACAATAAAAGACCTCATTTATCCAGTATCACTGTGGCGCCCCCAAGAGAACAACTGAAGAAAATGCGCTCGCTCAAGGCAATAGAATATTTGCTGAAAGTTTTAGGCTTGCTTCGCTTCGACTGTTATAAAAAGCAAGTGAAGCCAATCTTCATGTCAAAATGGAATATTTTCGATGTAGGTGACATATTTTTTCTGTCTCTAAATATATATGTATTGTTCCAATAAATATGTGTGTATTGTTCCAATAAATCACGAACCTCACTCACATTGATACATTTTGATGTCCATCATATGAGTAATTATATTTTAAAATGTCAAATCTGGACCCTGCAGTAAACAGTCTAACAAGCATATGCATATAAAGTACCAATGAGTTAGTCTAGGCAAATTTTAAGCTTACCTTGATCAGCAATTGGAGGCGACATTATGTTTACTGGCGCTTTTACTTACGATATAATAATATTTGATATACTAATTATGGCCACACCTTGGCATGCGCGCAAGCCAAAATTTGGACGACGAAGACTCCGTTTATCATCGCTTTCCTCCACCAGGGATCGTGGAGGGGAACTTTTCCGCTGGATGAGCTCAAATAAAAACGAAATATTTGAAATTAAACGAAGTGTTTGATTTTCCTTTGATGTGTCACTGTCTGTGGCCCAAAATCTTTTAAGGGCAAAATTCTAAAATATGTTTTAAAAATGGCCTCTTGGTTTTTGAGAACTAAAGAACTTTAGGAAAAATTGCGTTCATATTACCAATTCTCCTATACTGACATTAATAAAAGCTACCTGACACGCTGCTAATGCTAAACAAAACTCGCGCACGTCTCGTAACTTTTGACTCGAGTGCATATTTTTTTGCATAAGCTACGAATACATTTGGGAACCTGATAATGTGCGAACATACCAATAATTGCTACTTTGTACGTGCATTATTAAAAAATAATTTTAATTCTTGGTCAAAACGATATAATTGATTAATTAATAAATAATTATAACGGTATTACTAATTAATACTTAAATGGTATAATTAATTAATAATTAAATAGTATAATTAATTAATAATAAAATTTACAATTTAATTAATAATTCCACATTAAATGTTGAATTTTAGAATACTGATCATTGTAAATAACTTTTTGATGTAACATTGGGAAAATATTGATTGATTTTGTTCCTGAATCCGATATTCAAGAAAATAAAAATTGTCTGCTGATTTACCTGATTTAAAAAAGTAATTAGAAATAAACACAAGATTACATAACTGAAAATAGGGATGCTCCTGTTTTTGCGCAAAGTTTTTTATATAAATTTTGTGCAAAGCTTTTTAAAAAATAAAATTTTTTACTGAATTACCTGATAGAAAAAAATAATTATAAGTAACCGTAAGATTATATAGCTGAAAAAAGGATGCCTCCGATTTTGCGAAAAGTAATCTATGGAAAGCATATTGAGGATTAATTCCTTCCTGAAATTTACCTACAAATCAATAGAAAACTTAAGCGCACCGTCGCCAGGTTCTTAACTAAAAACAAAAGGAAAATATACAAGTCGGGAATAATTTAAAAAGTAAGGAATTATACACGACTTTGATGACCTACTTCATTTAATTATTAATGAAAACGAGCCCGAATAATACGCTAGATTTATGCGATAAATTTTAAAAGATAAATTTTATTTATCTTTGGCGGAATGAAAATGCTTTCAACATACGCCATGATGGAGCCAATGGAAAATTTCTACTCAACGCTAGTAAAAATGAAGAATTAGTGGGTTTTGACTCTAAATCTCGCTAATTTGAATTAAGAGTAACATTTCATTATGCAGTTTGCAGGCAAAATAAACATTTAGTGACTAATGATTACTGCAATTATTATCTGGATCTGAAATTAGTGGCTAAATGTGAAGAAAAATTGCACCGCAGACAGCGACAAATAAAATTATACCGAGACGGAGAAGCATTAAAAGTCGCTGAAACCATACGCAAAATTATTCTAGTTGTAATTAGATTTATAAAATTTGAATCAAACTTCCGAAAAATTTTAGTGAGCCAAAACACTCAACATTGCACGTTAGGTGGACTCATTACATGGTTTGTTATTTTACATCGGCCTTCTCTTCGAACCAATTATTAATGCTTGAATTCTAAATTATTGTTTTCATCCGCTAATTTTTATGCCGTTGATGCTTTTTAATATTCACAATGTGTAGTATCAAGCCTCATGCAAGAGCGGCCTGCGGAACTGGATGGAAATAAGTCTACGGAGTTCAGTCGTAACATATCGTTAACTCATGGGAACGTACATTTATGCGACTAAATAACGAAATGCATTTACTTGAAAATGAATGAGTTATTTTACCAAAAATGTTCAGTTTAAAAATTCATTATTTTTTAGTTTGACAACTTTTATTTCATTTAGTTTGACTACTTCTATGATAGCAGCATGAACAATTTGGTCGCGGGGGGCCGGATTTACAGGATTTAAAAACAGGAACGGGCGAAGAGGAGCTATAAAAAATATTACAAGATTATAAAATCATATACATCATCTTCTCATACAGGACAATTTGCGTTTAGAATTTCTTAAGTTTATAGAATTACACATATCACAATTATCAATTGATAGTATTCACATATCCCACATGGAAACATCGAGTTTTTTGCCTTTCAGACTACATAGTTGATAGCAATGCTGCACCCCTGACGTTATTTTTGCATTCTCCTAACGTAAATAATGCTGAAATTATTTTTAGTTATACACCGGGAATTTCCCCGGGAATTTTACAAATATTCGTTCATTTTTTCGTTGATGATGCATGGCGACAATCCTCTTAATAAAAAATACGTTAATGAGCTTATGAAATTTTTGCAGGAGCTCGTATTTTGAAAAAATAAACATAATAATAATAAAAAATAATTATTCATTAAAAAAATTGCTGAAGAATATGGCAAAAAAATTCAACAATTGATATATATTCTGTACTTGATTTTTAATTTTAGTAACAAATTAACGTTCTCTACAAACCACCTTGTCATATATATAAAATTAAACGTGATTCATCAGATTCTTTACAGTAGTTTTGGAAAATACGTAGGTTAGCTTTTGAAAATTTCCCTGAATGGCCAGTTTTAATTTAGGCTCGTTTAACACAATTAACACCTTAACAGCATCATGAACACTTTCCTCGTTTCTTAAACCTAAGTGCGGCAAACGATAGGAATCTTCAGCATAAACCTCTTCCAACACATGACTGGCATGAAATTTAAAGGTTTGCTTTCATTGATTATAATATCTGACGCACATCAAAGACAGTAAGACAGTGAAGCGCATCAAAGTCAACTACTTTAAAAAATATGTTATGTAACCAAAATTCAAATAAAGTTTCACTTCCTTGACACAGCTCCACAAGAAGCTTGCCAACGTATCGATGTTCGTGGGCAAGTATTTTGACTTAATTATATGTGGCTTCTGAATGTTTAATGGTGGTTCTTTCTGCTGCATATATCAATTAATTTTATCATTTGGGAAAGGTTTTGATATAATATTCTCAGTTTTTAATTTACAAAAAGTAGGATCTTTGTTCGTTGTTCGGTTCTAAATGAGCGCATTCCATTCTTACGGCAATGTACCGAAGTTGTTAATTTTCCTTTTTATAATTCCCAAGCACCAAAATACTAGTGTTGTTTAGTTCTGTTTTTAAGCATCATATAAATCGATTTGTTAACTTCTAAATTGTTATTTGTATCTTCAAGAAGTAAAATGTATTTGTAAATCTTGAAGTCGCCTTTTTGGTAGCTTCTAGAAAAGGGAATCCATTATGAAATGGAATTGACCCCATTGAAATACTGAGATTAATTTTGTCACAGGAGTTTTTATTTATTGATTTTATTTCAATTTACGTATTTGGATATCAGTTTGTTTGAAGCTTTGCATTTGAAGTATGCGAGTGTATACCTAAAATGAGAATAAAATCGCATTTCCACGATTTAGTCTATACATGAGCAAAAATCAGAAATAAATATTTGTCGCAAAATCACATCTTTGGCTTCCTTGAAGAATGCATAGCAAGAAAACTGGGCCGCGTTCATCGGTCAACCTTCCAATCATGCATTCATGCTTTTCTTTAACATTCCCATAACATTTTGCGGTACTTAAGTTCTGGTATTAAGCGCAGAAGTCAATTCTATTTATGAAAGGACAATTCATTCACTCGATGAATGATTAAATATTTTATTGAAATTTGAAATTTTATGGCAGAAAACTCACTTCCAAATTTATTGTGTAGTGGCAGTTATTGAATTTTAGTTCATATTTTAATGGCTCGTCAAGTAAGTTATGGATTAAATTTGTCATCTGAATTTAAATCGTTAGAGATATTTTGTTTTTCTCATCCTGAGTTCAGTCACTTGTGACCCGAAATATGGCACAATAATGAAAATTCGAGCGAAAGGTTAATAGTTTTTATTTTGCTGAATGAATCGTGAAATCATGGTGATCATAAGAATCATGTTTATTTCAATTCTAATGATAAATGTATTTTTTACATTTTTCGGCCTGGATTTATTGCGGCACTTTTCCTGTTTAGATATGAAATTAGACCTCATTTATTGATTTTTAAGATTGTGAGATTAATGATTTGGAGGTTGGTACGGAGTCAACCTCCAAATCAATCTTCAGTCATCACTAACTTTAATGTACCAAATAAATGTCCAGCCTCGGCTTAATGCCACTTTACTAATGGCTCACTTAAATGACTTAAATTTAAATATGCATTCAACGATAACGTTCATCTTAACTTCTTTCAGCTTCAGTGCACAAAAAAAAACATTTGCTAACCAAATACTCTGTCGTTTCTGGTGATCGCTTGCGAGTGCATTCCAAGAAAGCTTCGTCGAAGAAACACTAACACGGGAATTGTTTGTTCAATTTATCGAGCTCGGGATCGACTCATGTTCAAAAAACAAAAGTGTTTCTTCCGTGCAAGTAAATTAAATTTGTTTTATGATTGATGAAGGAAATATAAGCAACCAGCAATTTGTTCAATTAAATGCAAGCTACGTAAATTGATTCCTATTTTTTCTAGTGATTGCTATTTCAAACGATCGTGCTAGATCTCGTATTGCAGGTGACTAGTTGAGATAAAAAAATATATTGAAATGTCAACCGTGGAATTAAGATGAGTAGTTCGTAAGTTCACACCTACAAATATTTTCAATTTCAATGGAAATAGTATGAAAAGCTTGAATTTATATTGAATTATGTCACTACATTGTACCTAGATTATATGTCTATGATAAAGCCAGGACTATTCAATAGAATTCGGACGCAAAAATTTCTCATGTCGAAAAAAGATCAAATGCGTATATAGTATTGATTTGCAACGTATTAAAGGAAACATTTGTGTGCTTAGATAAATAAGTTAAAAATTTTAGTTTCTCTTAAACATGCCAAATTCAGAAGGATTAATTGGCTTGAAGCACAAAATTTCTTGGCCTCATGTATTCTCTGCCTTATCACAATCAGGCGTATGGGGCGCTCGCCTAAGCAGAAAAATAATCAGAAGGAAATGAAGCGTAAGTAGCACTATAATCAGGGGAAAATGAAGCGGAGGTAGCACTTTAATCAGGTGAAAATTGACCTTTCGCAGCACCACAATCAGATAGCTTATACGGAGTTGTAGGGCAGCCTATTGCCCGCGCGATTAGCGATTGGCTCAGGATAATCAAGGCTGGTGGGGAGTAAATACTGTTGATTAAATTATTTCTTAGGCAAATTTGCTCGCGTTATTACTGCGCTCGATTGGAGCGATGCTGGCACACGAGGCGCAGAATATAGCAATCAAATTTAGGTCCTGGCGGCGAAGGATATTTGAATGAACTGCTCCTGGAGTGAGCTTTCTAATGTATTACCTAGGCGTGTGATTATAAATAAAATGTAGACAATTTGAATGTGATTACTAGTTAAAAATTAATAAGCAGAAACATGAATGATCAAAATATATAATCAATTTAGTACTAGTATACTGTATGTTCATTGTGAATGCAATTTATATACAATGTCGTGTATTAACATTATCCATTGTAGAATATTACTGAATTATTTGGATGCGATGCATCATACAAAACGTGGCCACATCGACCAAACTTGTTAGTATCACATTTGCTCTAACCAGTGCGCGACACTCCGTCATTGCGTTGTGCGCGACCAAGATACTCATCATACGAAGACGGTAGGTTAGGAAGGGGAAGATAGTGGCTATATATTGCCAGACACCCATGCACTTGGAATTTGTGAGGAAACACTTGATGTAGTATAATCTGTTAGAAAGTAACGCGTTGATGATAGATGTCACTTACACAGGCTTTTTCTTTTTATATTTGGGAATTTTCAAACATTCAGTGTTGCTTATACACGAAACGAAATCATATCCCTCGAAAATTAGTACATTTTTTCTTCGATGTAAAGTCTTCGGTATAAAATCAACCTACCGACATTTAATCTGTCGCAACTACACCCGCACAGTTGACAAGCTATTGGTCAGTACGGGATCCATAAATGAAAAAAGTTTTTATGTACAAACGTCAGTTGCCGCATGGTAGACGTTCATTTTAGTCAGATCAGTACCGCTAAGAGATTTTTGTTATTCTCATTAACACTTCAACCGCATAGTTTCCAATCCCTGGGTCAGGCTCGTATCTCTATAAGATTTGTGCTATTCTTGCTAACGCCACGTCGGAGAATAAAACGAAATGTCGCCGAAGCGGATAAATCGAAGATTATATAAATTACAGCTTATTGGAAAATTTTCTTTCTAATGTTGATGAAGAAGTAGTAACAGTTTTTTGAATGTATTATGCTGCCGGAAACGTCTGTATTGTAAATACTGTATGTTTCAATTTTTCAGATAATTTATCAATATTCTGCAATAATTTGTTAAAAGAATCCATAAATTTTTATCTCAACTAAGAAGAAAATCTGAAATTATTTTCATGCTTGATTTCACGGTCTAGAAAATAACTTGAATTCTCTACAGTTTACGAGAAAAATGAACGCGATATCCAGTGAGCTAACACGTGAACCAACACCCAGTCATAACATATTTTTACTCGGCTGCTATAGCACCTCCTTGCTGCTTTCCTTTGTTTACAAAATCTGCGGCAAAATCTCATGTAGGGAATTTTCCCTACACAGGAGGCAAACTTTTCTTAGAATATTCAGATAATAACATCCGAAAGGATTAAAAAAAGTAATACAAGTTTAATCATGATTTTCTTATTCATCGATGCAGCAGTAGAACTGGATAATAATCTTTCTAATGATGGATGTCTATTATTATCTTAGCAACTTTAATTAATGAACTCTATAAGAGCCAACTCTGAATAACTTTCTCCGACTCCAGAACGCAAGATACACGGAGGCACGTTTGAGTCCAGGTAGGGCCTGTAAAGATGTGTACTTGACGAAACAGAAACGGCCTTTAAGCCAACAGTGCCTAAATATAGTCATGAATTGTACAGCAACTTATTTTCAACATTAAAAGCATTAATTTGTTTTAAGTCAAGCTCAACTTAATCGATTTAGTATAAGTGCACTAAGAGTGCTTTTAGACGAGCATAAACGAAGGCAAATTTATTAATCAGTAACAACTTTAAGGTCGCCAGGATTAGTCTTAACATCATGACATAATATTTAAGTTTGGGAGGAACCCAGACACCGAAAAATGTATGGTCGACTTCTCGGGAATTACCGAGTAACAATTCAGTTTGGCGGGCGTGCCACAGAGTTGATAAAGTCACAAACGAGCACCTCGTAAGTCAGAATCTTTACACAAATGTTGCGCACAACAAATGAAGACCAATTTTATTATTGCCAGAAAACAATCCAATGAAATTCAGAGGTTAAATATATAGAACAATAATGACATACACAATAGCACATTCTCTAACAGGTCATCTCAACGAACGGCAGTACATTATTGCAGGTCACCTCAACGAAGGCTATACATTATTATCAACGACGTGTGAGACGACCTGTAATGATGTATATTTAATTAAGAGCACGATAAAAATGCGTTGGCGTTACTAGACGATACAATACAATGTAATACTATACAATACAATACAATACAGTGCAATACAATACAATACAGTGCAATACAATACAATACAGTACAATACAATACAATGCCATGCAATACAATACAATAAAATACAATACAATACATTACAATGCAATGCAATACAATTCATAACAATACAATACAATACAACACAGTTATTGATGAGCGTTTAGTATCCAAAGTTGACCCTATAAACGTCCAAACTTGAGCCACAATGTCGATATACCCATTATGTTGATGAACAACCTCCCGCGATAAAATATGACATGTCATCAGTGCTTTGGTGCGTTAAAAATATATTTGTTGGCTTTGGCTAGCCGGTATTTGAGAAATTCGATTTTAGTATCCCATCTTCATGGATCAAACAATGCGAACTTCAATCACTAATGCAAATAATCAACAGGTGAACCGAGGCTCTTTCGCTGTGTGCGCGTCAACAATAAAAGACCTCATTTATCCAGTATCACTGTGGCGCCCCCAAGAGAACAACTGAAGAAAATGCGCTCGCTCAAGGCAATAGAATATTTGCTGAAAGTTTTAGGCTTGCTTCGCTTCGACTGTTATAAAAAGCAAGTGAAGCTAAACATCACGTGGACGTTGTACGGAATTGTCGTTCACGCTGGGACTTGTTTCGGTTTGTGGTGTGAGCCTCAAAACGAACTTGATTTCACGGTGGGAGGTCAAATCCTGAAATTCGCAGACGTTTGCACCTTTTTAAGCGTCAGTTTCCTGTTCATAAGCTCAGGCGGCTTGGCTGTAACAACAAATTTCTTGAGCAAATATGGCCTACGACAGGAAGGTGGAATAAATGCAAAGTTTCCCGCTGTTGACAGATACTCATATGTTTTCATTGCTGCATTCTCTGCTTCATGGGTTCAATACATGGTTATGGTATTTACGGACTCAAATGAAGCCAGTAGCATCAAACTTCTACAGGATATTTCGATTGTCGGATGCGGTGCCTCGTTGGTATTTTTCCGTGCATCGTGTCGCAGCATTTTTGGAATCACCGACAAAAAATGCTGTTGCCTCCTGAGAAGAACGTCAGAGAAATCTACAAGGAAGCAGTAGAAATTTGCAGAAATTTGCTGCATGAAGCTGTGAATTTCGAACGATTCCTCCTAGAGGTAAGTTTATAACTATAGGGAACTAAAATAATTGGTTTATTGAGCGTTTTCATTCGTAATTGTTTGAAATTTGCATATTTTTGGTCGTTATAATTCAGAATATGCGGTGACAAAAACTTCTTCACGGAGCAAGATATAACTTCTTCGTCAGAAGTTATAGTGTAAGATTAATGGCATTCAAAGTTGCCCTCTGAACACCACAAGATTTCTTGTTAGCTTAGTATTCGCACGGGAAAACAATTTCAGAAACAAATAAAATATGCAGTTTTGCTTTTTTGCCGAATCATACTGCCCTATTTTTTCTCAGCATCTATTTTGGAGTTCTTATTAATATTCGCATGAATATCTTTGAGTTTTACTTCCATTTAATATAGCTGCAAATTTACTATGAAATTTTTTCATTAAGATTGAATTCGAAAAAAATCAATGATTTTTTTAACTTGCAGATTATTTGAAGCGAACATACGAATGTAAACAATTGAATTAATTTTTAAACCTTTTTCCTTAATTTGAAGGCTGGAAAGGTTAAGGACGCGTTAACTCGGAGCTACACCTTAAGCATGACATTCATCATCGTGGGCAGCGTGAGCAACATGGCTTTCTTCTATACCGCGACGCTCAAGCTTCATTTCAACCAAGGGCTCTTGCCAGCCGCTGCCATTGCAGCGCTTCTGCTCTTCATCTACGACACAGGCGATGAGTTTACACGCAATGTGAGTCATGAGTGAAAGGTGGGTCAATATTTTGACTCAAATTTAGTAAGAATATTAGTATCTTAACCCATGTCAATCTGCATAATTTTTCAGCGTTACATTCGTACCGAGTGTAGGTACTCGTACAATAGAACCCATGCAATCCGACAAAAATTAAAGCGGGAGATCAGTTAACGCGATATGTGAGTCATGAATGGAATGTGGGTCATTGTTTTGAGTTTTTAGTGGCAATTCGAGTATCTTAAAATTGGAGACCAGTTACCGCTTAATAAGAGTCATGAATTGAAACTGGACCATTGTTTTGAGATTTTTCAGTGCGGATTCCTGCATCTTAGAGCGGGAAATTAGTTAGTGAACAAAAAATGTTTAACGTGAATTGAGAAAAAATATATTGAAGATGAAGAAAGTGGGAATAATTAATCTGAAACAAATCAGAAAAGTCATTCTTAAGTAATGAATTCTGCCTGCTCGCAACTACAAAATAAATTACTCCCAAGCACTCAACAAAAATGTACTGCCTTAATGAATGATAGTGCATTTTCTACATGAATCATAATTCTTTCCCCAAATATTTTCCCAATAAAAATACAATCTAACTATTCTGGTAATGTATTTTCTTACTAATTATGCAATATAATTCAAATAATCGTAATAATTATTATTTGCATTCTAGTTGAACAAGTTAGCTGATGCTGTGAACGACACTTCGCTGGATGTACATAGCCTGGATCTTTATAACCAGGTACATGTATTTAGTACTAATTACATTTTAGTAATGTATTTAGTACGCTGAGATGCCAAAGTCGGTATGTGATTTATATAATCATTAAATCTTGTTTTTAAGAACTAGGCTTTGCAGGTATAAAATTAAGAAATATTTCTATTTCTACAATGCAAAACTAAAATTTCTGATCAATTCTAAATCTCACCAATTCAAATTTAGTTTAATGAAACAAGATCACTCATATTCTTGTTCAGTCCATATCTTAATATTGATAAAGATTTCTCCAAAGCTACACTTAACATAAAATTATCATTCTCTGAATCAGAAATTACCTTCTATCTTTCTAAACGCTGTTTTTGTATAATTTATAACTTATTAATTCGAAACAATATTGGCTAAAATGTCACATTTGTCAAAGAGGTGCTGATAATTTTAAACGTCTTTCGTTGCTCAGAGCATTATTATTTTTATTTCGTGGGTATAAAGATAATTTAAAATATGTTTTGAAGACTAAGCATAAAGTTTAATTTTAAGAGAAGTTTCATCATTTGTCGGGCGTTTCATAGCTTGCTGAGGATTTGAATTTAAGAATTTCAGGATCTTTTTAATTTCAGATATTTGGACTATGAATTTTTTTACTTAAGTTGTAATATATAATATGCCACTTCTAAATAAACGATCAAAACACAATCTACACGCTGGTTCAAACAAATTTCTTATATCCGGAATAATATTTTATATATTTTGGTTAATTTTTTACCCAGTTGCTGCGAGTTCGAGACCAGCTTCGCAAGATGTCCACCATCACGATGGGTGGCGCGTACAAGTTACAGCGAAGCTCATTTATTGCTGTGAGATTATTTGATTATTTAGAAAATTTTGCGTAATATGATCAACTTTATTTATATGCGCACGATTAATGCCAAAGAATTCATTACAATTTACGATTACGTACGATTAATTACGTACGTACGATTAATTTCTTTATCGTACACATATTACAGCAGGAAAATTCTGTCATCTAATTTTAATTTATGAAATGCTTATAGACTAAAATTGTATCGAAGTGAAATGTGGAAAACAATTTAAAAAATTTTAGATCCTTCTGATATTCGCGTTGCAAGCATTTTCATTGCGCCAAAGTTTCAGTTCTCATCTCAATAATTTTAATGACAAACGTAATTTAATGATGCCAGTCGAACTTATTTATAACATATGACACATTTTGAAATGACGAACTCGTTGCCCAGGTTCTGAACTCGCTGCTGGGTTTCGTCATCATCCTCATGCAGATGAAGGACTTCGTTGTCAACCCAGAGAAAAATAATCCAGAAATGTTCAAGGGAGGAAATAGTGAATGAAACTTGAATGAATCACTGCAAAAATGCACGTTAAAAGATACATTGCGCTCAGATTTGAACAAGATGAGCGCGCCATGTTGCCCGTGAAAATCAAGTGGCCTGTTGTTCAGTCGCCTACAAGCGGGTGTGACTACAGGCAAAGAAATTATTGAGCCTTTGTCCAAATAATGATGCACTTTTTGTTAATGTGTAAGGTCATACTAACTCAGTTTGGCTCGACGAATGGCCGTATCAGTGATACATCCGCTTTCTGCCCGCGCTGTATATTATAAAGTCAGTCAACATTTGGACAATATAACCCGGTAATTTTATGCGTGTAGCGTGGAACACGGGCGGACGGTCGCTGCCCGCCTCGTGTGTTGGATAAAAGACGTGAGTGCGCGAGTCTCTATTGTACGATTTCATTTTTATTGCTTATTGTCTCAATTTACTTTTATTTATTTCCTTTCTGCTTTTATTATCTTCACATTTTCAGTACAGCCGATATTTAACATTTCTAAAATAACAATTCGAATTTATTGAAAAATTCAGAAATTTATTTATTGTTAATTTCATTTGAGAACAACATTATTGAGTGAACTTTCCTGTCGAACTTCATGCTTCACGCGACCTGACTGATAGGCAAATCACTTATTTCCTGTATTCTAACCATTTGTGGTTTTAGTTAAACTGAATGTTAAATTAATTAAAATCATAACTATAATTTTCAAGCCATGTAACTAGCCGAGTTTGGGTTTAAATGGAGAATATATTTACTAGCATTGATGTTAATGAAAGAAGACGGATGCCGAAATATGGGAAGTTTCTGACTCTTTGCGCTGTAGCCTGAGATCTTCATGTCAAAATGGAATATTTTCGATGTAGGTGACATATTATTAGTTGTACCTTTAAACAAAACAAAGAACCACCTCGTATCAATTGAAACTTCATCAAAAATTTAGTTTAAAAAAAGGGGGGGGGCGCGCTGCCCTACGTTGCCCTACTCATATTTTAAAATCTAGTCTGGACCCAACAGTAAAAAGTCTAACAACCAGATAGAGTACCAATGATTTGGCTCAGGTAAATATTAAGCTTACCTTGATCAGCAATTGCAGGCGACATTATATTTACCGGCGCTCTAATTTAATATAAAATAATATAGCGGTTTCAGCATTTATTAAGTCGTAGGCCTGTCGCCGATTCTTAACCTTGCAGATAATCCACAGCTTGTTGCTGGCCTTAACTCGCAACTCACGCTTCAAAATTTCTTCGTATAACCGCCCGGCCTCCTTGCCGATTCTGACCAGAAACTGTCGCACAGAGCTGGGATCGAACCCGCACCTCTCTGCTCCAATCTTGGTACTCTGACATGTAACCACTGGGCCACCCTGCCCTGAATATTTACGATATAATATTATTTACATATTATAATAATATTATAATAATTACATTATATAATTATATTATATTAATATTAGGTAAAATATATTAATTATATATTATATTAATTTACGATATAATAATATATACGATAATTATGGCGTGTCAGCCACACCTTTGCAAGCGTGCAAGCCATAATTTAGACGACGCGGACTCCGTTTATCATCGCTTTCCTCCACCAAGAATCGTGGAGGGAAATTTTTCCTGTAAACAAGCTCGGTAAAAACGAAATACTTGAAATTATATAAAGTGTTTAACTTTTCATTAGGGTTTACTGTCTATCTGTGAACAACAAGTCTTTTATGGGTAAAATTTTAAAATATGTTTTAAAAATGGTATTTAGAAAGTAGTTGAGAATTGAAAATTTTTAGGAAAAATTGCGTTCATATTACCAATTCTCCTATACTGACATTAATAAAAGCTACCTGACACGCTGCTAATGCTAAACAAAACTCGCGCAC
>NW_025934461.1:0-2498 GCF_000764305.2 Hyalella azteca | reverse complement strand
ATTACATTACTGGAACGTGCTACATGTTTCTAGTACATTCTGGAATGTTCTGGTGTGAAATATTAGTCAAAAGTTGTTTTGTACGAATACTTTTTTGACCCGAAGTTAACATGTTGCATTAATTTTTGTTGCATTGAGATTTAATTTCTATTGATGCCATTTTTGAATACAATGCGCCTCTATACAAAATACAAATCACTTCTCCTGTTCAGTTTGTGTACTTACATACATTAAAATACGATTTTTCAAGTGTACGAATATTTATTTCCCCCCACTGTAAATCCTAATAGCTTAAGACCAAGTTGTTGTCAATCAGGCCAGTTAAAATATAAGTCTATGATAATGTAAGTTTCAATTTTCAGATAACTCTCGCACTAGCCAGAAATTTATATAACAGCACTTCAGGAGATTTTCACTCAATTTCAGTAAAATAACGGCCTTAAGACCTCAGAAGAACGCTGCAAAGTAGCTAGCCGTTCAAGATTAACCCGCGAAGAACGAAGGATTTCCGTACCATTAAAATTTAACGTAATGAACTAGGACTAAGTTTTCGTTGATCGGCACCGACCTTGTTGCTATGAGCAAAAATGTAAGTAAAATTTATACTAAGAAGAAGCAATTTTCATCATTTCCAATGGATAATTCGTGCAATATGTTCTCACTCATGTCCATGGAGTTAAAGTTTGAGTCAAGCAAAGTTGGAAATAATGGATGCAAATTTTCTATCACTGACAATATTTTCTGTCGTTATTGAACATATTAGATTGAGCTATACCATGGTACAAAGTTAGCTACAGAAAAATTCAAATAAATAATTTATTTTTTCCTGAAACCTTTTCAATAATTAAGACAGTTTTCGATGATCCCTGTCCTGCGAACTAAAACTTGCAGGGCCCATTTCGTCTGATTACAGACGCCGCGTATTATGCACCGCGGATTATGTGAAAACATGTATTTCGACTCTCGTAATACAAATCCATGAAGTTAATCGTGTTGTTGTTGAAGATGGCATCCCCAATGCTTGTCTTTCATACGATAAACTGTGATAAATAGGAAACTTTTAACCACGACGTGCATTTATAAAACTAAAGCAAAACGAATTTCATACCACTTTTTATTTGACAAATGACATAGATGATACAGATACTAAATTTAATTTAATGTGTGGAGAACTGAATTTGAAAATGGCTGTTCTTCACTCCCACAAGTCGACAATGACCTCTGCGGTAGACACGTCCTATATGTTTCACTGTATAAACTTTGAAATACGTCTTGTATCAAACCTCGTTGAATTAAAGTCAATGGTCAGTAACTCCCTTGTGATTTCTCGTGCAAAAATCATAGCCAATGTTCACAATTATTTTTTAACGTAAAGTGTGCAATAATAATCGTGTGACATAATCGTGTTTCAAATACACGGTTATGTCTGCAGATGATGCCTGTGTACCTACCTAAGATTAAGCTAGGTGGAGTCAAAAAGTTACAGTAGATGAACAGTACAGTTATAGCTGAGCTAAAGACCAAGAAGGAAGCCTACAAGCGCTATTTACTAACTCGCAATGATGCCGATTATAACCTGTATGCAAGAACTCGAAATCAAGCTAAAAAAATCTGCCGCATCGCAGCGAAAAACTTTGAAGAAGATATTGCCAAAAAGGCAAAAAAGAAACCGAAAGCCTTTTTTGTACGCTAGTTCGAAGTGTAAGACAAACGACGGTGTTTCTGATTTGAAAGTAGATCAGTGGTAGATATCCTCTGATGAGGGCAAGGCTAACGTTCTTAATCAGTTATTTAGCAGCGTGTTCACAGATGAGGACTTGAACAGTATTCCAGATATTGAGGAGCTCGAGCCAGTAGGCTCGAAGTTCAAGCTTTGAAATACACGAAGAAGAGGTTTTCAAGCGCCTAGTCGCACTGAGTCCCAACAAGTCATGTGGACCTGACGGCTTTCACCCTAGATTGCTCAAAGAATTGGTAACTGTCCAGGTCGGCCATTTAAAAGTGTTCTTTAGAAAAACCTTGACCCAAGGGACTTTGCCGACCGATTGGAAAGGAGCTCAAGTGACACAATTGTTCAAAAAATATAACTCAGTACTCACTGCAGTGAGTGACAGAGAGCGCATTTTCTCGTCGACGAAAACGTGAAGTCACGGACAGACAGACGGACATGACGAGCACAATAGGGCATTTTTTTCATAAATGAGAAAATGCGCTAAAAAGGTGACTTGAGTAGCCCCAGTAACTATCGTCCTGTCAGTCTGACAAGTGTTGTTTGTAAGGTGATGGAATATGCTGTGAGGGATAGGCTTATCGAGCACATTACTGTTAACCGTCTATCTATCAGACTGTCAACATGGCTTTATTGCCGGTAGATCCTGCACCACTAAGCACCAACCTCTTAAGGGGACCGGCTACCCTCCGGAAAAACTTCTACAGTTATTATCCGATCATCATGAAACTTCACATACATACGTAAAATGTAAAAATAAGAACATTTT
>NW_025934460.1:0-743 GCF_000764305.2 Hyalella azteca | reverse complement strand
GCAGTTCCACTGGCGACCTGGGCTGGTTGGTCGCAGTCCGTTGTCCGCAAGTTACAGTTCGAGCTAAAGTCAGGGTATGAAGTGATGATTCGATGTAACGTTCAGTGGTGCATAACCATTACTCTCTGGCTATTCGCTTCAGAATTTGGTGGCGTAAAGCTCCTAATATTTAAAGCAAGATGATGTCACGGGCTGGTTACCGACGGATGGCTTAATCCGCGGCTGATTGGTGGTCACTGGTCATCCGGATATATGCTAGTCGTTCCTTTCAAGGCTGATTGGTGTACAAATTTGGTGGTGCACGGCTGCGTACCCCTTCAAAGAATATGGTGGCGTAAAGCTCCTAATATTTAAGGCCATAATATTATTGCGCGATAAGCTATAAAATTAAACGCCGTATTTTTTCCTATTTTGTGTTCATTAACATGACGGCATAAACATGCAGTAATCTACGAGTTGAATTTGCTTTCATAGTAAAATTGGTGACGGAAACCTTGCTTGCTACTGAAACAGTTTAGGAATTTTTGAAGAAAATTTGGTGCCCATGAGCGAATTTAAAGCAAATTACGTTTCTAATTTTTTAACAGGGAATTGTTTGATTTAAAAGCATATTAAGGTTTCATTGAAGCAATTTTAAATAAATGCTAATGGATTGCGCTAATTTAAAGGCGCAAATTTAATGTTCGTTCCATTGAAGCAATTTCAAATAAATGCTATTGGATTGCGCTAATTTAAAGGCGCAA
>NW_025934459.1:0-265 GCF_000764305.2 Hyalella azteca | reverse complement strand
CTGAATCTCCATGTATTCCGATTCTAAAATAATTTTGCGGAAAGAGGCACTAATTAAGCGTTTATCCGAAAATCTTTTCTTCGTTACCACACTACACTCCACTGTCCACAGTACAGACTACAGTACACTAGTACAGTACAGTCAGTATTCACTACTCAGTACTAGTCACTAGTCAGTACAGCAGTACCTTTAGAGTAAAGTGTCGCAATGATGTGTTTGGAGACTGCGAGTTGCGAACTTTCAACTGGTTTCTGGGGAAAATGAT
>NW_025934458.1:0-33927 GCF_000764305.2 Hyalella azteca | reverse complement strand
TAGGCGCAATACGGCAACTGGAAGGAGTCCAACGAACCTTTACTTCCAGGATCAGAGGGATGGAGAATTTTAACTACTGGGGGGAGGTTACAGCGACTGAGTCTGTACTCACTGCAGAGGAGACGGGAGAGGTATGTCATTCTGTACACATGGAAAATGATAACCGGAATGGTGCCAAACTTCGAGAGCGAGACCTTCAGGATTCAGGCATATCACAACGAGAGAAGGGGGAGGCTGTGCAAGATCCCTCCCCTGCGTAACAGATCCACAGTCAGATTTCAATCCCTGCGGGAAGGATCGCTTTCCGTGGCAGGGCCAAGGCTGTTCAACGCCCTCCCAAGGGATCTAAGAGAGGGTGAGTTCACCCTGGAGACCTTCAAGAGACAACTAGACGTGTTCCTGAGCACAATCCCAGATCGACCTCCCCTGCAACACGACCAGTGGCGAGAAGCAAACAACAGCATCGTGCATCAGGTGGCCCAAATGAGGGCGGATGAACGATAATCAGAGGCGGCGATCCATCGCGGCCTGGGACTGCTATGTCCCAAACAAATACTAAGGATACTAAAGAACCTGACTGGGCAATGCTACTTCGCGACCACCATGTACTGCTTTCCAGTTTCTAGAGCAGTCACCCCACGCCGTCTTCTGTAATTTTCTCTATAGGATCAGTATTGTTCCCCCGCCTAAGTAGCACATAGTGACTTCCAATTTTAGGCGAAGATTGGAATCCGATTTGAATTGTGATTCCATTCTCATTGACAGACGTCGTGAGTATTAGGACATATCGTTGAACTTTCGGTTACAAACCGGCTTGGTTGAGAAAGACGCACCTGACGACGGAATCATATCTAAGATCCATCTAAATTCTGGTTCGCGAGTACTCGAATTGACTTTCGGTATTTCGAGAGCGGGCAATAAGTGTGTTTATCCACGAGGCGACTAGTCGACTTTACTAATATTTGTGATGATTAACGTCTACGGAGATGACTAGCTGTTGCATTGCACGCTAAACGGCTGAAGTTGTTTGAAGCCAGTGCCAGTCGAGTGTGCCCAGTGGCCCCAGTACCGCCTCTGCTTTCGTAGTGGGCTCAAGGGCGTAGCTCTCTCTTGCTCGTCTCTAAGGCCCCTTTCACACAGGGCGTGAAATCCCGCCGGCGTGAAAAAAACGCCGCCGGATTTCCCGCCGAACCTCAGCGAACATATAAAATGTGCACTGCTATTCACACACGACGGCTTTTCACGCGGCGTGAAATTTCACGCCTGACGACCGCGTGTGTCAAGCTAAAAGTGCGGCGGGATTTCCCGCGACAGTTTAGCTTGCAATAGGATTCAATGTAATCTTTCACACGGGGCGGTTTTTCACGCCGCTACCTAGTGTGGTACAGACAGTGGGTCGGCGAGGGTGTGTGTGAGAGTTAGAGCCAGTTTTTCAATAGCAGGCACGGCGTCTCTCAACTGCATGCTGTTGTGGGTTAATTTGCCTTGCACACAAGACAATAATTCATCAAAACTTTCGGCTAATTTTCAGAATAGAGTGGCAAATTCACCTTCTTGTGGCCTTAATTTTACTATATTGTGAACCCAGCACCTCCTTTTATTTCTTTGCTGCCTTTTATGCAGCAAATATAAAAGGATAGCTTTCTTTTCTTTGCTATTCATAGATATAGTTCATAAAAATTGAGGAGCACTTTTACGGCGAACAGCGCTGCAAGACTGATAGATTCCAGCGTGAAAAACAGCCTCGTGTGAAAGATAGCGCGGGAAATCCCGCGGCGGTTTTTTTCACGCCGGTGGGATTTCACGCCCTGTGTGAAAGAGGCTTTAGTCGCCGTAGTAAGACAACTGTGGAGCTCTTGTTTGCTTCCACCATGTACACGCCTTATTTGAACTCTCCCAACATCGCACTGGCGCCGTTGGACTGTACCGAAAACCCTCTCCTCGTGCATAGCGTCTCAGCCGGCAAAACGGTAGTCGACCAAACTAATCGACGCGAATATTTGCGCCGTGTATAAGCACATTGACTGAACTTCTTCGGTTGCAAGGACAATGTTGTAAGTCAAACTCGTAGCGACTCATTAAGAGCTTTAATCCACAAGAACGCAATATTCTGAAACAAGATAACACTTCTATAGAAAATACAAAGAACGAAATAACTGGATATATTCATACATGAAATGTTACACGTAAAGCGGTAAATTGCTGGATACTTACAGAGAATGAGAATAGCAGTTAACATTGCAGGAGTTAAGTCAGTTCTTCTGATAGTCAATACTTTTCGATCAAAGTAACTTACTGGCATCTACTACGGTACGGAATAATATGTACATATGAAAACTACCCTAGAAACTTCACGACAGACAATCACACAGAGGCTCAAGTGACTGAGGCTTGGACTGTGAATTGGAACCCTGGAATTAAATTTAGTTGTTCCACAAGCAAAACGAAGCAGCATGGGATAGCCGATAGTGGAACCCTTAATCTATCAGTCACGAGTGCTCACGACCTGTTGATAGCACCACAACTTAAATTGGCCGTTTGGTGGGCGTAGTTAGTACCACACTCCAAATGTAACAAGACCCTCGAAAGACCTCAATCTGGAAGAGCTGAAGTGACACCGGTACTCTCGCTCATGGTTGTCTCTCCTTGCCGGGAAATATTCACATGCACCGTTTCAATAAAACGGGCCGGAAAGATATCTGCGAAGGAGATTAGAAGGGTAGGGTAGTAGCACGTGTTCGGTAATCATCTATCATCACCTAGGTTATCATACGTAATCAGCTTAGTCCTCGTACTTGTGCTGTACTAGTCAATCCCCTCCATCTGTACTCGCTCACCGTGCCATTTTATTATAATAGGACTAGAGTTAACCGTGCGTTTCTCTTGTCCCGCTATTGACCTACTTGCAACGACCATATCCCCTGACTCTCGGTTACTAATCTATCAGGTGGTCACAGAAACCGACCACCTGACGCATGGTTTAATTGCTAGTTCAACCATTAGTAGCAGTAGATCGCGTCTCATGGACGATCGACACGGATGCAGTTAACCTTGTCAAATAACTCACTAAATCTGTCTTTCGTTTGGTGACACTCTCTCCGAGTTCTTGGGAAGTATGGGCCATCTTGACGGCCATAAGTTTCTTTCCCGGAATTTCGATTCACTCAACCAGCAATAGAATGACTCGTTCCACTGTATCGTTATATCTGCTCAATGAGAAACGTATTACAATGGCGAAGTGAAGTTTAGGTTGAATTTAATACATAATTAAATGTCGTCTATGCCAGTTTAGCAGTTGAGATAAGCATGGAACTATGAGAACTATTTGTTATTCATTAATATCCTTAGTTATCATAGACCTGAATATTATTTGAACGTCATGGTCATTATTCCAAATGTTTTTAAATTCCTCAAGATTAGGTAATCCCTGATGGGGATTATATTACATTTCCTGAATGCGCTTTAAACTCAGATTAAAAAATTAGAATGATTTAAAATCCGCGCTACGAACCGGAATATATATGAAGTCTTTAATCATTATTTTATTTAAGAAAAAATGAAACAAAGATCTTGAAATTGGATGTTATGTAAAATAGTTATGGAAAAGAAAAGAGGTTCAATTTGAAATACAAAGCCTCGGCGTGCAGAACACATTAACTGACACCACTCGTCCCTCAATGATGTACGTTTGAAATAAAATTCATCTGAAGGAAGATCCAAGTGATTGATGTGAAGGCATCGTTAATCTCATGTTGCCATTTGTTATCACCTCAGCTACACCGAAATTGATTCATTCTTGAGTATAAAGAATGTACAAAAATGAAAACATAATTAGATCAATTAGCCGTGGGGTTTATGTACCAAATTTACATCGTATTACACAATTGGTATATATACAAAGCAATTAAAATATATAAGACGATTACTCAATCTTCGACACCAATCGTCATTCTTGATAGAAATGAAACAAACTCCTTTTAAAATGTACAGACATTTGCCGGCTGAGACGATCAAAATATGTTAAAAGTATTTTAAAGGAATACCCGTGCGCGTACGATGCGTTGCAGAAATTTACGCGTTATTTATTCAATATGCCACATTTCTAATAACTTCAAACTATTTATCAATGTACAGGAAGGAATTCGCTAATGAAAAAACACCGGTAATAAATGCAAAGTCATTCTTGAGGCCAGATCCGTTCTCCATGGACACATGAGGAAGAAGCGACCAAGGCACTAGCCCCCAGCAAGTGCTGCGTTGAAAAATCCTATGGCGAAATTAAGCAAAGGCTTCTTGATGTTTCAAAACTCCGCGGACGACCCGTGCTATCAGGAGAAAAATCTGGCGTTATGGGACCGGATCCTCGGCGCAGGATTAAGGCTTTAGTGCCCACGCTTCTTCTCGCGCTCGGAGATTATCAAGCGGTGGAGCTCAGAGCTGCGCAAGTTTGGCCTCGAGTTGCGATGTGTTTTAGTTTGGGATCTGCGATCGTAGTTAGCTGCAGTGAGCACAACTTGAGGTCATTAAAAAGTTTCTCGTGTGTCCGCATGATTTGGACGTATCGTTACCCTAATGAACGCTTGATTCCAATAGAGCAAGGATATGAAATTTTTATTCTAAAAGTCGTTTCTGTCATAAATAAGGAAGTAAAAAATATTAATAAAGTCTGATTATGTTATTTGAGGTAATCGTAAGTAGTCTGAATATAATTTTTAACTTAATTGGCTCCAAGACAAAGTCTGGGCAAATAGCCTGAGAGTCTTTCAATTAGGCGACGTGCGTTGCAACGTCACGACGAGAGTGTACGAATTTCAATTACTGTACCAATGAAAGCATGTGAGATTGGGCATTCAATTTCAAAATTTTTATAATTATCAAACGATGGAACATTTAGAAACGTTCATATATTTAAGGACGTAAAGGCTTTCAGACGATGAATGAGTCAGTAGAATTGGCTCGGCGCAGCCATGATCAGCAACTAAATTTTCTAAAAATCCAGCAAAAAGTTTCTTTTAACTCACTTGAATACTCTTTATTTCGCAGAAAATTTTTATAGTGAAATTTACTAGATTATGTTTTGATACGCTCATTTGATGTGAACAATGTTTTTCAATATCTAGGCATTTCCGAAAAATATATAGAATTTTGGTACGAACATCTAAACGTTTATTATGATGATCGATGCGTTTCATACTAACAGATCATATGCACATCCGGAAATTCCATATCAGAATGTAGGTGTTCAATTTGAACATATAGACGTTCATGTTGTTACGGGGCCCTTATTGACTGGGCGTAATTCGAAACCATAAACTATTCCGCTATAACCCTTCAGGTTCGACATGCTTCTCGCAGTTCATCACACGAAGGAAACAAAAATGACCAAATATTAAGATTTTATTCAACACAGGAGATGACAACAAGTGTGTAAGAATCGAAGTCGAGTCTAGGCTTCCAAGGTCTCCCTGTATGAGAGATGAACATTACGGCTGAGTTTACTAATTGGATAAGCCATAAACACATAATAAAGCTTAACAAGAATTCCTAAAACCTAAACTTGGACAGTTATAATTTCACACACTTAACTGCAAGATAATGAAATAAAAGACAACAGCACTGGTCCTACTTTAAAACATCGGTGATAAAGTACACAGTACACACCTGTTCCCTGCGGTGGCGCAGACAGAATAAGGCCATTAGTGGCTATACCCGGACTTCAGGGTCAGTCCAGTAACACCGCGAACGCGTCTGCTTTATTTATTAAAAAGACATTCAACACAGTATAGGTTCCACTCCTCTACAATGTGAACAGCTAAGCCCTCCATATAATAACTTCTAGGTGTTAACTTATCAACATATAGATGCTATAACTTTAATTAACGTTCGTTATGAACATCTTCCCGAATGAACGTTTTAACGTTGCGTAAGAACATTTTGTCGTTCGTTATGAACAATTTTACGTTCCGTACGAATATTTTGTCGTTTGTTTTGAAGAGTTTGACTTTCCGTATGAACATCTTGACGTTCCGTATGAACACCTTGACGTTCCGTGAACATCTTGACGTTCCGTATGAACATCTTGACGTTCCGTATGAACATCTTGACGTTCCGTATGAACATCTTGACGTTCCGTATGNCGGGGAGCGTCATGATACGCGGGGAGTGTCATGATACGCGGGAGTGTCATGATACGCGGGGAGTGTCATGATACGCGGAGAGTATCTTCATGATACGCGGGGAGTGTCATGATACGCGGGGAGTATCTTCATGATACGCGGGGAGTGTCATGTTACGTGGGGAGTGTCTTCATGATACGCGGGGAGTGTCAAGATACGCGGGGAGTGTCTTCATGATACGATTGGAAATCGGTTACTTGACTCGATTAAAGTCACTCCGATGGATTGAAAAGAAATGTCATCCGACCAGCACGCCAGTCTCGCGTGAATATTTCATGTCATGTGGAGTACATTCATGAATGTTTAACGATATTTGTTCTGTGTCTGTATGGGAGCTCTACAGACGCTACCTTCACATAAGATTATGCTCCTATATCTCTTATAATAGCGCTTACCCGCGGTTATGTGTTATATCTGGTATTCATTGGACTGTCAACAATTTTATTTCACTTCAATTAAAAATATAGTATGAAAAAATTCGTTAAGAAATATAAATCTTATAATTCTTGAATTTAAAAATATAAGCTTACACCCATCTGTTGTTAATTGTGATTTGTATACATCTATATGCCATATTTCAGTTAACAAAGTACCCGAATGTTCCTCCATTCTAAGTTCCGAAGTGAAGTTTCGAGGGTTGGGCGCCCGCTTGAGATAGTAACGCGTTCACGGTGATTGCTTTTTCTTCCTATGATACTCTACCGTGTGTTCTTCTTTGACCAAGTTCGTACGAATGATGAATTTTTAATAATTTCAATAAAAACATATCAAATAACCTTGTGAGCAATCTGTAATTCTTCGTTCAGTAATTAGGCATTCATATTGATTACATTACTCGTACTGATTATCTCAAGAAATTTACAGTTTATCTTTACGTCAATCTCTTAGATTAAATTTACATTTGATTCAGCCAGAACACGAGGACAGATCATGCTCGTAACTTAAGTCTTTAAATTGGTCATTCAAGACTTTAAATTTGTCTCCGGAAACTCCGAGAAGAGGCCGCGGAGTTCAAGATTCTCCAACGATGTCGGCACGACCACAGAACCTCCATTAAATATCTGGGCAGCAACCCCAGAATTTCCAGCCATCCTGTGAGTTTACGACGGTGAACGATCCATTTTACCTTAGATTTTCCTCGTTTGAATCGATTTTTATTGCCTTCTAGAACGAGATAATCAACCCAGTTACTGAAAAAGATTGACAAAGTTTATGCTCAAAATTTATGTTGCCATGAATCGATTAATTATTATGCATTCAGAAATTATATCTTAACCAGTAAAATTCGAGATATTAATTGTTGCCTGACGATTATTTTAAGGCAACGCGTTAAATTAAACTAAATTATTTTTGCACAATATATTACAATTAAAATATTTTTGCACAATAGAACATCAGGCGTTTTTGAAATTTGTCAGAATTAATTGTTGCGAGGAGACATAACTCCAATTCAATTCGCACGCAAATTGGCTACCGCAATTCCGCGGGTTCAACATACTGAGATCAACCATATGGGGCTAAATCCTCTCAGTCAAACGATGTGAGGAATTTCAAGTACATTATTCAATTGCCATTCAAAATTTACAGAAGACCTTTTATTCTTAGAAGCCTTGCTCGAAATTCGACGCATTATTGAGGATTCGACCGAAAGCGGACTGCTCCCGAAGTCTCCGTCCCTCGAGGTTCACATACCGGAGGTCGACGGCAGTTCGATGTCTTGAGCAAACTTGCATTGCAAGTTAGGCTGCTACGTTGCTTACATAAGCACTTAAGCAGTTCCGTCGAAGGCGCAGAATGGTACGTTGCTTACATAAGCAGCTGCGTTGCAGATAATGACTGGTACGTTGTTTAAAAAGTAGTTGCGACGTAGGCGACGACTGGTACGTTGTTTACATTAGCAGCTGCGTGGCAGGTGCAGACTGTGGTACGTTGTTTACTTCAGCAGTCGAGTCGCAGGCACAAAAACCTTACATGGCTGCTTCTGTTACTCTGCGAATTCCGGAATTGTGTTTTTCCCAATTTGAGGAACATCCAGCTCTCGTTCGGTGAGAATTTGTGCGGTCCGACACTTGCTGAAAATTGTTCGCGAATTTCCGAGCCGTCGCGAATTGAAGAGAATGCGCTTTTTTATTCAAATGTTCACTTTGTTCAACCAATATTTTTATTTAGGAATGTGTAGGAGAGGAATCACTCTAACTAATCTTACCTAATTTAATTCAACCTTTTTTCACAGGGATGCTGCTGCGTGAGAGCTGCGTACATCACTCACATAGCTATCGTAATGGTACTAAAAAGTTGACTTTCAATAAAGGGGACGGATTATGGACAAAATTAAATTCATTTATTAAACAAAATTTTCGTTGCACAGAAATTACAATGAAAAATAACGTACAGCGTAATCTGGGTGAATTTACTGGTTATATGTGAGCAAGCAATATAGTTCGGTCAGGCCAAACCCTTAATGATGCATGAAGTCAGATACTGGCAGAAGTGTCAGGCCATACGATGGTTGAAAGTTTCTCAGGGGATGAGACAGCGAATAAGAAGGCAGAGGGGTAATACAGTGCTAGTGCCAGACACGCTGGGACTAGTTTTGAATCCAACAATCGTACCCTGGTAGAAGCCTCCTGCCACGCTGGTCGCAGATTGGTGAGATAACATTCAACCGGACGGCGAAGTCAACAGAAGTACTGCACCGCAAGCGGCTCCATCGATCGTCAAGGTTGGTTCTGCAGGACCTTTGTCCCGTAGCCGCACCCGTCCGTGGCAGTTAACGGTAGCGATACGATTTTACGAGATCTTGGTTAGGAATTGGTGGGGACAGCAGGGTCGGTTGTCGATCAGGAGGCTTGTCGTCACAGACCGTCACGCGGTGGCCATGTCCAGCCACGCCCGTTGAGTAAGGCGACTCAAACGAGAGTGAGTAAAAGAAGGTTAACGTCTTCAGTTTCGAGTTAAGGCCATGAAAAAGGAAAAAAATGCACGACCGACGCATTTCACAGGAAGCCGGACCGCTGCACTGCCGATTTGTTTTGGTAGACGTTGGTACGATAAATAATTCTAAAGAAACTGAATTATTATGATAAATATTATTATACACATTGAATTTTTATTTAAGTGTGAACTGACAAATTACGCAATTTCTCCTCATAATTACTTATCGAGTCTACGGCCGTGAGATTGTACGTGAAATAACTAAAGCTAATATGATACCAATAAGCGACAACAGTAATCCAACAAATGCTGATCTGTGAATTCAAAATTTTATTTCAATTAATTTTTTGTCAGAAGATGCCTACATAAAATAATACGAAGTTATGCCAACTTTGCTGGACTTCATGTAAGGCGGCGCAGCGTCGTCTTCTGTCACACGTTGTCTGCCGAGAAGTTTGCGTCATACAGTATGAGTGGTTGTCATAAAAGCAGCATGCCTTTATAGTTATTGTTGATATTGCCCATCCTTGAGTCTTGCTAGTGTTGTCATTAAAGCAAGTGCATTCAAGCACAGCATTAGCATGCAAGTGCAAAGTTTCATGGTCTCTATAGTCATCTTGACGGCAATAAATGCTTGAACGCGTGAATATTGTATTACTTTAAAGGCACAGAAAGTAGACACACTTCAGAGATGATATAACGAATGGATATAACGCATTTCCCTCCCCCTAGCATGGGAGGGAAACTTTAATGCAAACTCTTCCCTCTATCGCCACTGGAACATCGATTCAATGTAACCACATATGCTTTATATAAATATCCCTACTTTAAATTTTTTGTGGATGAGAAAATTTCATGTGATCAAAGACGTTTATCAAAGACGTATTTATTTCATGTGACATAACTGATAAAATGCAACCCTAATATACTTGGAAAACAATAGTGCATGAAGGTAAAGAATTCAATTTCTTCAGGGCAGTAACGCATTTTCCTTCCATTGAATTTTGGCTTCGAAAATAATTTTAAGCAAGGAATTGTAAACTGTTATGAATTTTAACTGTTCAGTGAATGAACATAAAATAGGAATGCTGGTGAGGAATGCGGAGAGTGTAAGGCTTTTTCTGCATGCCCACTCATGTTTTTTTATCTGCTTGTTCAGGAAATTCTGATGCAAAATCTGAATACTAATAGTTTTAATTAATGACTTTGGTTTAATTTCTATATCATCATTACATGTAGTACGAAGAAAATACCATCAAATTGGTGCCTATTATTTCTTCTTGTACAAATTATTCATTCAGCTCTTAAATCAGCTTTATTATTTCCCTTGAATCCCAGTCTAAATGTGAACATTATTTCAAAAATTATCGTGGATAATCGGGAAAAACTTTATGCCGTCTAAACCTCAGCGGTAAAAAATAAACTCAAGTTAAAATTAAATTTGAAATTGAGTTTGCTCTTCCCAAGAAAGCATGTTAAGAAACTCTTCAAATTTTACCTGATCTATAATGAATACTGCGGAGGAACATGAATTTTGATATTCGTTTCTTTGTGAAGCGAGTTGTTATCTTCAGGGCAAATCATCACAAGTACCCAGCGGCCATAAAGAGGTCCTGCAGAACATCGAACATCCAAAGGTAAAATTCGACATTTCTTCTCATCTTCATCATTTTTTGCGATTTTGATCCAGAATGTGAAGATGAATCATTCATTTATTCTGAAAATTGTTTCTTACAGAAACGGATTTGTGAAGGAAGTTGGTTAAATATTCAGCGTCTTATGTATTTTCTTGCTATAATTCACAGCTGAAAATTTCCCAAAAAAGACGATTAAGGAGATTGATCGGAAATTTCTCTGCAAGACCCGAATACCCGGATGTAGTTTTTCTCATTAATGTTTTATTTGTTAATTGTTTCTGAATTGAGTTGTATATTCTTCTTAATAAAATATAACAATTTTAAGAGCTTCCACTCTTTGGGTTCTGGCCTTCCTTTTGATATTAAATTGTTTCTTGGCACTCCTTAGGTTTTCTTACTAAAATCTAACAACAGCGAAATTTTAAACGCAACGGAAGCGAAAGTAACAAGCATATCAATGACAAACTTATTTTAATCGATCAGATCTTTTCACATATTCTAAATTATTAATTAACTTGATGACCTAACTCAAATATGCTCGCACTTGCTGGGCACATCATAACAATTTCTCTACATTTCCTCTCCGCTGACTATATTAACTGAACAACGATATGTAAATTAGAATACTAAACGTTGTTGCGGGAGAGCTGGACAACTCGCAGCACGTTGTTGCGGGAGAGCTGGGCAACTCGCAGCACGTTGTTGCGGGAGAACTGAATTACAACATTAGTAATGAAAGTAATTTAGTAATAATATTGAAAGTAAATGCATATGTATATGAATGAATACAAATGAAAATCATATATGAAAAATGCTCACTGGTGAAGCATGCGGTTATGATTCTTTAACTATAATATAAAACGAACGTTTAGGAAGGCTGAACGAACGTTAGGAAGTAGAAAATTTAATCGTCGGTGCCTTAATTGACCTTAATCCGGGAGTCGGTTACAGGTGTTCGATTGTACATCATTTGTGGAGTACAAATCAGATGCCGATCCGGAAATTACACGAATCTCTTCACATTATTGAAAACAAAATAAATTTATTCCTTTTTTGTTCATGTATGAGCTTGGGTAAATGGACAGATTTTACGCACTAAAAATGAATGTGAAATGAAATCTGTGCTCAACTGTCCAATATTTTGACGTTCCTAACTTGCACTTCAGCGAGAGGAATTGCATGTTCCTGCAAGTAGGCAACTGATTACCATGCACTGCAGAAGTGGCAGGTCTAACCTACAAGTCGGAGTTCCGGCAAACTCCTGCTCGCAATTTCGCCACTTTTCCCTGATTTCCTGGCACTGGCGCCTTAGCGAGATTCCTTGCTTATTCGTTGTGCTGGATCCATGCGAGAACACATCACTTCTATTCGTTATTTAATAATAAGAATAATAATATTTAAATCATGTGAGTGCTTTGTAAAATGACGAGTACGCAACTATGCATATCGTGTTGAAGGATTATTTTTAATCCTTTTAGCATGCACGTGTGTTTGCTCGCTTTGAGATCAGCCGCTCTCGCTTATTTTTTGCTCTTTCATAAACGAGGCGATCGTTTACATATGTTTAGTGATCTAGAAAAATATCTGCTTTCATGCCCATACCAATTAGAACTCACCGAATGAGTGAAGTTATCCGAAATGAACTGCCAACCAAGCTCAAATTCTTCACTCCGAATTTTCAGAAGCTGGAAAACTGCTTCCTTTTAATGATAAAAAATAAAATCAAATTTTGAAGTTCATTGCAACAATTTCCAACTTAACCGACAATATGGAACATCCAAGACTAGACAATACAAACATTTATAAACTTTAGGTGTAGAAATCAGCGCTGGAATAGAGCGTCTGATTTCGCTCTTTGACCAAAAATTATTCAGGATTTCATATCCCAAATTATTATTTAGGATCTAAATTATATTTTAGCCTGTTCTTTCCTTGCTACGAGTGGATCACGTTAATCAAAATTTGATCAGTTCACGCCTAAGTCTAATCGTGTGCATAATCTCATATTCATTTAAAACTAAAGAAACAATGAAGAACCAAGCTTCGTGTGTCCATGTGCTTGCTATCTTATGGATAAGCAAGCATTCCAGTCAAAGTTCATAGTGGTTTTTCAATGAATGAAGAAGAAACGATAAAGTTTACCCTAATATTTTGCAACATGTGAGATCAGTACTCCTACGAGTGGCTGATTATACCATCCTCGCCGGGGCGGTTGTTTAATTTGTAAGTTAATTTTAAGGAATTCTAGTTCATATCAGAATTCTTTCTAATACCCACTAAAGTCGTATCTAGAAGCCATTTCGAAATTGAAGTTCATTAATTTAATCCCAATCATTTCATTGGGATTGAAGGTAATCGATAAGCCAATAACCCTCAGTAATTAACTCGTAAATTTTGTAGCTATAATCGAGGCAGTCAAATGGTTCTAGGAGTTGCGTGTGAACTTTTATTGCTCGTGCGTAGGCCATTTGTCGAGCTGCTGCTGATGCTGCGGCGCGTAATTACTGCGCCTCTAATGGCCACACTGCGCCTCGCTCCATCCGCGCCTCGCTCCATCAGCGGCTGCTCCACCCGAGTACATTAGTAAATATTTTTTTGTGAAGAGAGATGCCGCTAACTAATTTGTTCGGACAAGTGATAAAACCATTGATATATACTAGTTTTATTGTTCTTATAATTTTCCTTGCAAAAGGCCTAATTGTAGCATTACGTAATCACACACTATATATAGGAAATCAATGTTCCATATTCTACGCAATTTCTCTTAATTAAGCAAATTTTCGAGGAAAAAACTTGAAATCTATAATTTCTATACGACGTACATGAAGCCAGTTATTCGGTTCATTCACATTATTGTCTCCATTCAAGTAAACTTTTTATCGTTTAATTCCCGAACTTTTTTCGGAGATTTTAACGGACTCGGCACGCAGCGATCAAATGCGGCGAATTCTACGAATGTTGAGCAGAGTCGTTCAACAGTTTGTCGTTCATCAATGTTCCTATAAAATATCGTCAGGAATGAAAAGCATCAATTGTGGATCTGACGTTCAGCCTATCGTTTCATGCCAATATAATGTCCGTTGCATCCGAATTCATTACAAATATGAGCTGACATTTTAAACATTACTAACCCAAGCCATCTTCCTTATGGCCACATTTGAATGCTTGCATTTGATCCTGTTTTGAAGTTACAGCTATCAATCACCCCTGTAGCAACGGCCTCGTAGAATAAGTTTTCGAATTTATTAAGATATTCACGTAGGAATAGCTTGCTACAGATCCCGAGTTCATCTTCTCGCGTGATATCATTTAAGCTTGATAAGGAAAAACGTTCGTCTTCTTCCTGGAATATTGTGAAATGTTAGGAGAAATATTGCCTGCACATCTGCACTGATGGCAGCAATAAACCTGCTTTATATACAGCGCCTTGTCTGGCAGATCTATTGTCGAGAATTGCAGACTAGAAATTTGTTATTATGTGAAAACTCGGCACTGAATATTCCAGCCATGGATACTGGAAAAAAATCTATAAATAAAAGTTGTTGGAAATAGTCATGATGTCTGCATTACCCTCACGATTTCAATTAGTAGCTTTTATAAGCGATAGTATTCGTTATTTACATTGAGATGATTGAGTGTTCACTTGGTAAATGGAAATTTTCCTCCTTGTCTTGAATGCATCAATATATTCACGGTCAGTATCAGTGCATTTGTTTATGGATGATTTTTTTCATTGTGATAATTTATGAACAATATATAAGTGAATAATTAACTTCTACCTTTTATTTTTAAGCACAATATGATTTTCGCGTTGAAAATTTTTTCTACGTACGCAAGTTCGATATTTTTTAAGCTAGCTGTAGTTCCATTCTATTAGCAATCACTCACAACACCTGCGTGAAGGTGTTATCCCTAAATCATGAATATGATTTAAGAATAGCCGAATACGCGACGAGTTACACATTTTATAATTTTTCAAGTCAAGAAAGAGGCAAGTTGAAATTAAATATTTAGATTATAAAGAAACCGTGTTCGTCAACGGTTGCTACCTCCGAATGGGACATTCGATATCGCTTCACAAGTTGAGGAGGAAAATGATTTTGTAACTTTTGAACGGAAGTTACGTCTCCTGAAACGTTTCACATTGATTGTTTCTTGTCTCCGAGGTCTTAAATTACCGCGCAATGAGCTGTAAAACTATGAAAAACTGTCATTTCCAGAGCCAACACAAACTGGTTTCTTGATCCAAAACCCAAGTTACGCTTGGCTGGAGCAAAACGTCTTTTTCGGCGAAAAGAAATAATTAAGCCGGTCATCAGTAACGTTTTTTATCTCGGTCCAGCAATACAGACAGTAATAATGGTACAGACGGGAAGCAATTTGAGGTGGCTCAGATTTTTTATGATATTCCTTTAGAATTATCGAATCAATAATTACAAATGATGCTGTCTGTAATTAATTTTTTTGTTTATGATTCATGTTCAACTGTTATCTTTTCCACTGGGCTATTAACGACTGCAAGTTAAAAAGAGGATCCAAATCTGCCAATAAAAAATAATTAATTGAAAATATTACATCACAATAAATTAATTTATGACATCATCAGAGTGACATTATGGTTACCCATACTGTACTAAACCATAGATTTTTGTTCATAAATAACGCACGTGACCTACTAGATGATTCATACGTTGTTCGTTAACTGCCCGGACTGGTCCAGTTTGGTTATTAGATTCAGAAGCGAGTCGTAAACTCAATTGAGTCGTTAAAAACGAATTTATTTGTTATTTGCCCCTTAATTGAGCACGCTCTCAGTAAAAGTATTGCCAGAACATTGCCAGCTCTGTTTATTTTACGGACGCCTCATCATAGCAGGACTATAACGTGCCGAAGCTGTCTTTACGAATGCCGAAACATGGAGAAAAAATTATGTCGTGTATGTTTGGGGCTTATCAATTCCTTAACAATTGCATATACATATATTAAATATCATTAGACCTTGAGAGATTTATTTCCTAAATCTAAATGATAGAGAATACTACAAGGCGAATTTTTATAGTAGGAACCGTTTTGACATTAAAAGACCAGCAAACTTCTTCAAAAAGTGTAACTCAGTAGGCACTGCAGTGAGTGACAGAGAGCGTACTTTCTTGTCGACGAAAACGTGATGTCACGGACGGACGGAGAGACAGACAGACGGACGGACGGATATGACGAGCACAATAGCGCCTTTTTTCCATAAATGAGAAAATGCGCAAAAAAAATTTATTTACCTGGAAGGCCATACTCCGCTCTAGTTTGCTACATAATTCTCATCAACATGGAAGCCTTTATTCCTTTATCGTATCTTGGGACCAGCATTTGTGTGCCATCGTTATAAAGCTTAATTGCTGCCTCATCAGACAACCACTTAACCGTACTTTTTGCACTTCGTCGGAAGGGCGCTGCCCTGCCAGATGCTTCTTCAAGTGCATAAAAAAACAAACAGTAAAAAATTTTACGTCAAAGACTAAATCGTGAATTGTTTGTTCTTCTTGACTTTACTGTCCGCTTTTTGAATCAGATCATCGGTAATGACTACAATTCTCCCGCTTCGTTCCTCATTATATACATATGTTTATTGGTCATGCGGCCATCTTTCAAAGGCCCTAACCAATTTCCGTACCATTTCATCACTCATGCTTTCATCATTCATGTTCATAATATTTTCTGCACCGAAACTAATTTGGCGATAAATGCCAACTGATTTGAAGACTAGCTTGAGCACAGATAAACCGTATTACAGCACCTACTTCGCAGTCTGCGGGATTCTCAATAGGTGGAGACATTTTAAAATCCCGTAAACAAATGCAGACTTGATCGCATGATCAGACTCGATCGTCTGTGGCTTCCCAACAGACGTAGCTACACGACGCGCAAGCGCTGCGCTGTCGGGCCATCGCCGCGATGCGGCGGCGTAATTTAAAAGGGTATTTACGGTATTTAGTCGAAAAATACCGCTCGTAAATAATGTATTTTGAAAGCAACCTGAAATAGATTTAGATAAGTTCAATAATCGAATAACATCGCCTATCTCTACTTTGCAGATGCACATTATTGGTTTAGAATCTGTTCACTAATAATATAAAATTTAAACTATTCGTTCGATTTTAAATGAAAATGCTCCGGATAAACCTCGCACATGGAAGCATCCTCTTGATTCGATATTAATGCATTTATGCCATTTATGGTCAACTAAGCGTGAACAATTTCTATTATGGTCATCTAAGCTGACTCATGGATTCACGGATTAGCTACAGATTATTTATGGCGCAAAATTAAGTGACAAATGTTCACTCAAGTTATGCATTAATGCCTCTTCATCGAGTACGCGCCTGAATTGCATCTGAAGTGCAGTAGTCATGTGCTAGAGATTCAATTATTCACGAATATTCATTCACATGTTTTGAAAAGCATGCGACTGGTCATACTTAATTCCTTTCTGCGTTTATTATTTCATAGATAATTTAGTTTTTCTGATATTCATGCGATGAGGCGAATTTCTAACGTCGATAATTATAGACATCAGACGTCACAATTACTCGCATTGATTATTTTCCCTTAAATAAATTTGGAACTCTCACAGTTCGTTTTCACCTTACAAGTTTCAGAATTTCGAATCAAGATCGTAAGAACAAAAGAATATTACTATCGATAAAGTTCTAGAAATTTCTCAGCTATCAATTGGATTTACGGAAATTTACAATTTGATTCTTTTATAAACCTTGTTTACTTTAACACATTACGGCTAGAGAGAGGTTAAAGAATTTATTCGTGAACGTCACAGAGAATGCAAAACCTTAATTGGTGCGGGCATTTCATGCTGGGAACAATTTGTGCGATTGTGATTGATTTTGCAAAATATCGAAAAATTCGTTCGAAATTCTCGCATTGTGTGAAGAAGGCCTCGACTCTCCCAGACTCGCAGCGAGGCCAACGAGTAAAACAAATGTAGAGGCCGACCATGGTCAAAATATTTGTTAAGTGATGAACTACGTGAATTTACGGGATAGATGAGAAATTTTCGTATTTGTCTCTCTTGGTGATGTACGAAAATGAATTCGGCAATCAAGGTTGCAGATAATCATCTAACTGTTTTATTATGATAACAATTTCAAATAATCAAAATAGCAAACCTATTTGTTTCCGTTGAGGAACCCTAGACAAGAGTTCTCATGTAGAGAACTATAAGAAAGAAAATAGTGAAAACAGTAATAGGAGTGTTCGCTCGTACTTCGCTCGTAAGAGTTAAGCGCATGCAAGTTAATTCACAGCACTAAGGCATGTGACATAATCGGTTAACACCGAAGCTCCAAGGAGCCAATAACCCAACGGGTTCCAAGCATAGGCGTAAAGCCAGTTAAGCAAGATCTTAAACGAGCGAATCAAGAAGTCTAAACATGCATTTAAATGGAACAAAATAAAATGAAAACACACTCGCACAAACTCAAACTAAGTAACAGAAAAGCAAGATTGATCAATGGTTTGAGCAGGAGGTCTCCATTCCGGTAAGGTTAAAGCAATAGTTACTTACTTGGTTAAGATACGGCGCAGCACCGACGAAGGTATTAGCGCCCTAAAGCAATAGTCCTCTAGAACGATCTACAGAGCGTCGACTATGTCTCCGGACACGAGACAAACGATAAGCGCATAACGAATAATGACTTAATTAAATCTGCAGAAGCTCTCAGGCCCAACGGTCATCCTTGCGGCTGTCCTGTGGCTTTAAGTCCACCCAGCGTGGACACCCGGAAAAGAAGAGGAAGAAGAAGACTTAATTAAATATAAATTTTAACACGATAAGGGGTCTAGGGTTTTCATCAATTAAGAAATATTTTTAAGCAAACATAATAATATATTCAAGTTCTGGTGTTTGATCTGCCAATGTGAAAGTAATTTATGCAACGCAGATGTTGCCAGACATTGATAGTTAAAAGGATTTTTGTTTTTCCGTAAGTTTCATCGTAAACAAGAGCAGAATAATTCCCCTACTCTAGATTTGTACCAATAATTAGATTTATTTTATCGGGACGATTCTGACTATGTCATGAATATTTTCAGGATTGCTCGCAGATTTTTGCGTTCGGTTCACTCGAGTTCAACTACAATGCGAGGTAACAATAAGTAATTATTTCAAACGCATGCTAGACTTGAATGAGTACATTTTCAGAGACACCTGAATATCAATGTTCCCGGTATCCTCGTGTTTTGTTCATGAACAAATTCAGGTGACGCCAAATATCATCTGTAACGACGCAGATAATATTTGACGCGTATTCAGACGCATCCTTATGTCACCAATGGCAGACTAAAGCCGTGAATTCGGCCCTTGCAACGGCGAGGAAACTTCTCCCCCTGTACATTGCCTATCGTGACTCATTTTTCATTTTAGATCATTTGGTAAAGTAGAAAATTGCAGAACGGATTTTGCGTTCAGTCTATGCTGTGATATGAAGACCACTTACTGCCTTGCCCTAATTGCGATAGATAGCAATGGATTAATAGAATAACTTAGTCTTTGTTAGCAATAATATTGTGTTGTGTCAGAATAATATTGTGTTGTGTCGGACATGTTGAGTCGGAATAATATTGTGTTGTGTAGGGAAGAAGGTATTAGAAAAAGTGGGAACCTGCAGTGTAACCCCAGGATGGAATTTTCGATTGCATAGACTTGATGTATTCTGGTCAATGTGAACGACGTTCAAAGCAGGAAATGGGCATGGCACATTCTAAGAAGGTTTTGTGCTGCTCCGGAGGTCATGGTTGATCGAAAGGTTTGTTTCACAACGACGATTGGGGCTTGAAGGTTTCTGCACTACAGGTCCTTGCGCCGATCTGGCTGCATGTCCTCTTCCACCAACGATGCTCCTAACTCAAGAGAACTTGCATGCGCGCAAAACGCTTGTCAGTCGTAGTTCATATAAAATATCTGGAGCAAAAGGTTCAGTAATTTGACCAAGGAGATAAGCTCCTGAAGTTCCCTTATCGTATATTGACATGAAATTTTGTAGCGATAACAGAGAAATCGGCTAACATGTTTTGAACTGATGTTGTTAAATATCTATGGGTATTTGGTTATGTTTTTATGAGGGGGTTTTGATGGAACATAGGTTTCATCACTAAAATTAAATACTTTCTGCGGCATAATAAGATGAAAAACCTGGCTATTTGCTTTGGTGGGCGATCCGTCATCCGCTATAGTAGTAGCGTAAAGCAATTGCTATACTATTTGTGTCATGAGATCAATGGACACAAAATTCACGCGACGTAACAAACGAGTTCGTCTTCGTGTTACACGTGCTGTCAGCGTATTGTGCATGCTCGTTTTCGTACCACTCGTTCAAGTCTTCTTATTGCAGGTGCTAATCTTCCTATTACGCGTGCTCGTTTCTGCAAAGTCTATTACACGTCTTAGTTTTCGTAGTATATTTGTTCGTCTTCGTATTTTAAGAGGTGGTCTTCGCATTCATGCACATATTCTACGCACCTTTACTCCTATACTCTCTGTAAGGCTAAGACTGGTCGCTTCCTAGCCGCTTCAGTGCGCTGGCCATTCGAATTTTTTAGCTACTAGTTTGCGACGAATACTGATTCTCTACCGTCCGGCTATACCGCTATTAAATTTATCATCAAATGTGCTGTTATTGAGTCTTTATAGGGCACTGAACATAAAAAAATTTAGCTTCGACCAGGAACGCGTCTATTCGTACGGTCAGAGCTTTTAGTTCATCTAACGGTTTTTTCATTTACTCAACCCTTGCAAGTGAAACATATTTCATGCGCAAGTTTCAATTTGCAGTTTCCGCTCCTAAAAGTGTTGTCTAGAGGGACTTGTCTGTAATTATGGCCCTCGTTCCCTCAAGTGTTATGGAATGTCGTGTGAAAACTTGAGCGCGATGTTGCAGACATTTTGCGTTTGAGGTTATGTGAGATATTTTTATAGAACGAAATTGAATTTGTAAGTAATGTAACTATATTTTTGCAGTCATGCAACGCCTTGAATTAAATTTATTCATGCATTAAATGAGGCCTGCGTTTATTGTCCCAGATTTTTCAATTTCCGTTATTCTGTTTATGGTCGCGATAATTTATTATGGACGACTCGGCTATCACTTCTTGAAATATGACGAACTGCTATATTAATGCATTATGTATAGCAATAATTAATGATGTGTTATGATCACGATCTACTTCATCAGTCTATTATTTCCATTTCATTAATAAGGCAAATGATCAAATAATAATGATATGGTATGACTACGTTCTACTTCATCTGTCTATTATTTCCATTTCATTAATGAGGCTAATGCATGAGAAGTAAAATTCCATGAAAGTCAGCGGCTTACAGCGGCGGCAAGCGCTGATAGCGAGCAGAGCATAGAAAATTGACCGGACTCAAGGCAACATTAGGAATATTTTAAAAATCGTATATTTTAAACATCCATCAGAAAAATATATCAATAATATTAAGCATAACAAAGGGACGAACGTTATTTATTTCTTATTGAAATTTATGGTATGTATTGGATAATTTAAAAGATTTCATTTGTTGAAATTCGTCGAAATGGATTAAGATCTCGAAAGGTCGTACTGAAATTTTATGCGTTTACGATAAATTAAGAAAAACATCTTTTTACAAGGAGTATTTTCCAATCGTTCTCACTTCAATCCTCTGTAAAGTTTTACAAAGTAATTAATAGTTAATAATTCATATTGAAATGGGCTACACTGTTGCGAAATAAAAGTTACAGGTCTCTATCATTTAAAAACCTGAAATATTTTTAAATACTGTAGTGAAACATTATGGTACAAACAACAAATACCGTCCATATTACCAGTGTTTATTAATGAATTTAGTTTTGTGAATCTTCTGATACCATAAAGAAGTTTGAGATGATGATAGGTTGTAGACAGAGATATCAGCTAGGTTGTTGTAGAGTTGATATCAGCTTCAACAACAATTGCTTTATATCTGAAGTTCATCTACCTGCAGCTTAGGTGCAATGAAGATAACATAATGAAATGCAGTTTGGTCTGCAAATTACATCAAGTTTTAAATTCTTCTTTCCTCATGAGCCTTATTAAAATGATCACACGAGGTTCTGTGATCTTGGAACAACGATTTAAACTTCCCAAATAAAAATTTAAGGTGGCGCATCGATGATTATCAGTGGCTACAGGTGGAAATTATAGGTGGAGCACCGATGGCGCATCGATGCGGCATCGATGGCGTGTCCGGCCTATGTTCCACCTATCATCTGCCTATGGCCACCCTACTAGAAAAACTCTTCTTCTACCAATAACTGTCCATTGGCACCGGTGGCGCATCGATGAGCCACCGATGGCCACCTTTAAAATGAAGTCGATAAAAACTTTTCCTTTTGCTTCACATACGATGCATTTACATTTAATGACATTGCTCCAGACAACCATATTATGAGGACTACGTATGAATATACACCCTGGCATTACAAGCAACAATGTCAGACATGTAGCAGAAACAAATTATCAGAGTACCATACACATACCTCGTGAGAAACCGACTTGAAGAAAGTCTCGGCCTGCAGGATTCGAACTCCGATCTCCCGCACGCGAAGCAGAGCCTCTACCGTTGCTCCATCGGAGAGGACATGGTAGTCGAGTAATTTTAAAAGATTAACTGAAGTATTGCAAATAATAATTTCATCGAATGATAGACGTTAATGCTCCCACCGTGATGATTAGATGGTTCCATTCGCCCTTTTATATGAACATGCTGCTATAATCGAGAAAACAGCCGCTGAAAGATACTTCGTTTACCCATAACGAACGATGGTTCAGCTCAGAGCAAAGGCTACAGGAAAATGCTTGATGAGTATCGAAGTTTCATAATGTGAACATCACACCAATTTTAACAGCGGCTCGATTTGAAATATTTTCGTCAAGTATATTCTTGCGTGTTTTAACGAATTATAAACTCGATTATTTAGAAAAGTTAGGCGTGAAATGCCTTCATCACTTCGTGTCACTATTTTTCTGCAGCCTAATGTTTAATATTTTTCGTAGGAAAGAAGACGTAGACTTCACTTAATTAGAAATGTAGACGTAAACTCAAAATAATTATCTCGCGGTTTAAGAAAATTTCCCCAAAATAATTAAATTTCACTATCGAAGTCAGCAACAGACAACCGAATTTTTACTCGTATCCCTCTGCGTAAAGAGGATACTATTTAGACAAGCGAATTACCCGGAAAACACGTATTCCAAGCAGGACGTGTTAATGATTAACGAGAAAGAAGCTCAACGCCGACGTGCTCCAACTCAACAGGTATGAACGTGTACACGTGTAGCTGCTCGCTGCGCTTTATAGAGATGCCGGGCCGCTGTCAACTGCGTCAAAGTGGCTTGATAAATGCGTCAGCTTGAGAATAATATGAATATTGTGAAACACACATAATCGAGCCATATAATTTATACTTATTGATACAATCAATTAGTCTCAATTTATCGCAATATTTCAAGCACAGCATACTTGGAGCCTACACAAAATTCGCAATAAATTAACGCGATATACAGGGTGGGGCAGAACCGATTGAGCAATCTTGAGGCGAAATAAAAGAGTAATGGATGTACATAAAGAAGGAAGTTTATTTTCCTCGAGGTTAGAATAACATACCATTTAGAATACTTATGTTTTAAAAACAATATCAGGAAGATGGTGGCCGTTAGCTGCAATACACATGAAAAATTGAATTCACATCATCTTTTGGAAAACTTTCTTTGTCGCAACAAAATTTTCCACTGCTACTCTGAAAATTTATATCAGGAGCAGTCCAATACATGCCCAGTTACTTCACTGTAGCATGAAAAATTTGTGAACGCCCTACAACTGTCCGTCAGTTTTACTCGCACCTACCGAATTCACGCTAAATTAAACGTGAATCAGAATCTTACAAGCCATGGCAAGCACGTAGAACGAAATCATGGTTTCATCTGGATCTCGAATGAACCGCAACCCAATAACTCCTTTCTACCTTGTATAAATCACTGTGACAAATTCCTTCGTGCACTGTGCTGTTTGGGAAAACGGTTAGCAGTGGCTTACAAGAGATTTACCTGCAATGTGCCATCGATGATTCAGATCCTATAAATCATCGATGATTCATCGATGACTGCCGCCTATACTCGCCACCCTCTCGATTTATTGGAGTTTTATTGTCGATTTTTGGCAGATCTGGCCACCCACCGTTACGCCACCTGTAATCTACCATCGCCACCTATAATCATCGATGCGCCACCCTTAATTTTTACTTGGGTTGGCCCCTGTGAAGATAACCCTTTTAATGAAACGGCTGCTCTGTAATATTAGTTTACCATGAGACTCCCAGCAAATTTGTTCGTAGTTAACGATGTCTGTGGTTCATCATAATTATGATGTTAGAGTGGCTACGATAATGTTTTATTACATGAGCTTTATGTCTGGATACTCAAATATTTTATTCACGGTGAAAAAGAAGCGGTGCATCTTATACACTTTATCAGCATATGCACATGACGCAGTTTTTAACAAAACTGTTTGTCATTACTTCTTGTATGAAGTTACCATTTAGAAAATAAAGATTATTAAGGAAATTATTAACTGTGATGTTCCCAGTAGTTTTTGATGTTTGTACGTGTTAATGAACAGGGTGTTAATTTGAAATACTTATTCAGAAAACAACAATCAGTTTTCACTGCGAATATTTGGATCCTGTTTCTGTTATATTGATAAAGAAGAGAAGGCACGTGTAATAAATGCTTCTCATCTGTGCTACGGAAATTATAATGTAAAGTAGATTGATTTTTTAATAGCGAATGACAATAATTTACCCTTATGTAGTTTTTATTTAGTCAGTTCTCGATTTCTATTCAATTGTCTACTTCACGAGAAATTCTTCAAGTATTCGCTCAGTTTCACGCTAGAAGATAACATTACACTTCCAAATAAGCAAATTTAAAAATGGTTAAGCAATACGAGTTGTATTTCTGTTCACTCAATCGTTATCCAATACCTGTATCCTTTATTAAAATTATATCTAACGCATCAGGACTTTTAGAAGCCCGGGCAATTGCGCAAACAAATAAAAAAATGTAAGTGAACTAATTAAAGGTTAAAAATTTTCTAGTAATGAAGCCAGGAGTGCAAATTCCAAAATTTCCAAATTCATGTAATAGCCACTCAAAAAATTGTATCTATGTTCTGCTGCATGAAAATTAGGGCATTTTCCAGATTTACCCCATGAACTTTTCAAAATAAATGCGGGTCCGCCTAAATTTCCCTTACAAAGATCACTGGTAGAAGTTCTCATTCAGTTGGTCCTTATTTCATGATTTTTTATTCTATTCTTGGTGGATGAATCTGCATTTAATGCATTCTTGATGTCAAGCTTAATATTGAATTGCTACAATGACACCTCGGGCCGACTTTAAATCGTTTCTCAAGAGTGGCAACTGATGAAACTGTCTGACAGTTGACTTCTTAGAAACGCAAAAAGCATTTTAAATGAACAAAAAATAGCAATAAAATCTGAAAACGCTTTCATATTGCCTGAATGAAGATTAAAATAACGTCAATCAGCGTATGAAGATCTAAATCTGATGGCATTTGTTTACTAAAGCCATGCTGACGGGCCGCACCAACTTATGAGTGTTCGTCGGATTTTGAGTTACAATATTTAGCTTCGACCCCCGACCCGATACAGTTGACTTGCTGGTTTTCATTTTTCACTAAAGTTTACGCTTTCTAATCTGCTTTTTAAAATCAAGAGCATATGCTTTCAGTCAGGGATTACAGCGAGCATTACAAGCACTTGATTGCTTCGGTGTATTTGGTGCCTTGAATGCGTTCGTTTCGCTGCAAACAACTACTACCTGGTGTTTCAACGTATGCATGCATTAGAATTAGCATGATTAGGTAATTGTTGAATGAAAATATATCATAGACTCGCAAAGATCTAAGTTTTTTTGTAAGTTTTTATAATTTTTCGTTTCTCTACATATTTAATTGAAAATCATTAATTATGTTATTAAAATAGGTACGTTCTATGAATATATTTATAATGAATATATAGAATGAGACGCCTGATTGACACCGGACATAAGATTAAAATCCATATTTTTTCCAATTTGTGTTTTTCAGATCTCTTAATCTCTCAAACTGAAGAAAAGTGAGAATATTCAATCCGTCCTACTGACATGAATAATTCGATAAACTAGGTCCCTTCGCAATGATCGCAATTGAGAGCTTCTCGTAGGCAAATTTCTTTGTACACTTTAAACAAATCTGGATCATCTTTTTAAATGAAAGAAATGAAATGTCTGTGCTGGAACTCTCTCCGAAATAAGTCTTTGTATAACATTTGGAAAAAATACCTTATTGTGTCACCCATTTGTGTTGCGGTATTATTTGGCTTTTGCAGAACTAAGCAAGAGTCTTGCAGGAGTCAGGATGTAAGATGAATTTTGGTCGTAAGTTTCAACTGGAGTGTTATTAAAGCTAAATTCTGACTTCTCGGGTCGTAGTTCAATATAAAAGAAACGACGTGTACCTTGATGACAGCCAGGAAGCACGCATCCTGAACAACACTTCTGGTCTTCTCAATACAGCCGGTAATTAAAGAACAATAATAACGGCCCCGTCTTGAAAGCCGAGCCAATCTAATGAGAAGTTGTGCCGTGTTCCGCGGCTCCGCCGTGGAGTTTTCTTTTCAACAGGTGCTATAGGGAGATTTTGAGTTAGGCAGGAAGCGTGAGTTAGGCAGGATTTTTAATGATTAATTATAAAGTATCAATTAATTAAAGTGATTGAAATGATTAATAATGATGAAGTGCAAACTAAAGGGGCATTCCGACATATATAACTCAAAACACGGTCGTGGGGCCGCAAATTGGACTAGTCTTCAGTGGCTCCCGCAAATCTGAAAAAATGTGAAGTTGTCGACTCCGTCTCGAGCTCATTGTCGGGACCCATTCACTAAATAAATAATATAGATATAAAGCCGTCAGTGGCCACAGAAATTTACTTATGATCGTGTTGTGATAACTATTGCCATTAAGAAGGATGAATAAAACTGAATAAATGAACAAAAAAATAATAATTGAAACAACCTATCATTGAAAACAAAACAAATAAATAAACAAAACAAAACCGTGCGCTTTCATTAGGCCGACTAACTATTTTCAATAATGATCGAAGCAAGTTCTTATATCGGAGCCTTTCTGCACATACAAAAAGGAAAACACAAAATTAGAACTAATGAAATAAATAAACTAATAAACGCAGAAATATAACACGTATGACATATGATACATGAATAAATATAACTACAAATATGCACTTAAAGTTCAATAAAACTTCACACCATTGCACTGTCAACACTAAAAATAAGCACGGCTAAAAGAACCACGTACCTCTGTGGTGGAACCGCACAAACGAATGACACGATATATAGCGGATTCCTACGCGAGGTCACGTCTGTGGTGACTAAAAACTTAAAATATAAATTACTAATCTAATATTTACAATAACATACATAATCTAATATTTACAATAACATACGTCCCCTCACATCATTTCTAGAGCTGTGGTTCCCAAACTTTTTGTCATCAAGTACCACTGAAGAATCCCGTACAGTTCTCGCGGACCATCAGGTACAACGGTGTACCGATAACCATGCAAATTAATGACTATTATTTGTTAACAGTGTGCCCGGACACTTTCTTGTCCTGATCTTCAATGCATGGTCACGCAGGGCGGAACGCCAGTCATTAACTTATCTAAAAGCACTTCAACGATTGCCAACAAAAGACACTCTTTTTCGGTTCACAATTGGGGTCTTAGAACTCTTTATTTCAACAAATTATGGTACTTGAAACAGACGCTCAATTAATGGTACATTCTCATGGAGGTACTTAAGGCGGCGAGAACTCTCAGCCCATTCAGGGAGAGTGCTCACTGCGAGACAAGAGCCGTAAACAAGATCTGAAGTTAAGGGGACCGGCTACCCTAAAATTTTCAATTCTGGAGTTTTCCGGTTTTTGGGCTCATCTTAAAGCTTACTTTTTGACGCATCCAATGGTACCAGAATCATCCCTCTACGTCGAAAAATGATTTCGTAACAGCCCCCCGAAGGGAGGGAGTTTTTAGAGCCCTTAACTAAAGCCTATGGGATTAATTAGAAGGGTGGACACACTAAAAAGGAACGTCTGACGTAAAGCGGCCAATCATGGCATTATCCGGTGCTCATACTCATCTTAAAGCTTACTTTCTGACGATTCCATTGGTGGCAGAATCATCTGTGCTCATACTCATCTTAAAGCTTACTTTCTGACGATTCCATTAGTGGCAGAATCATCTTCCTACCTCCATTTTTACGTTCACCACGCCCCATGGAACGGAGGGCGGTGGGGGGCGGCCTTAACAATTTCCTAAGGCATTAATTACGGGGCGTGACTTGATATACTGCTAGATGCAGCCAGATCTTTCAGTGCCCATCATGACAGCGAGATGGAAGGTGTGCAGCCACTCGCTCTAGTCCTTCCTCACTTACTTTTAAGGCTTAGTTTCGGTATGTTGGCTACGTTACGACTCTTTTACGTCATTTTACGTGCCGCCCGGCAGTTTTTTGAGCGTCCTGAAAACCTCTGATTGGCTCACGGCAAACCTATCTCCTCCTACAGTTTTCAAGCTACAGCAATGAGACATATACCATTCGATTTGTAAAGACCATACCTATAGACTCTGTGATCACTTTTTTGAATTTCAGACTGGTTCGTTTTTTATATGGGGGAGAAGGGGGGAGGGGGTAAAAAAGGGGGAAAATGGGGTAAAACGCGCATAAAAATAAAACTAAGGGGAAAATGAGATAAGTGATCACAGAGTCTATATATAATATATATAATTTCTCGATGTTGTAGGATGATATTTGTAGGAGGAGATAGATTTTCTAAAGTACCCCTTTTTAGCCGTTGTCTATAAATTTCACGTTTTCTAGCAATTTTTTCGAAAAATTCATATGAGCAAAATGTTCTTATTTTTACATTTTACGCATGTATGTGAAGTTTCATGATGATCGGATAATAACTGTAGAAGTTTTTTCCGGAAGGTAGCCGGTCCCCTTAACAGCTGCCACTTTTAAGGCCATAACCATAACTGTAGCAATCGGTCCCCAGGACACAACAGACTTAAGTGAAATGAAAGCCATATCTACAGACAAAATTCCCCATAATAGTTCGGAAGCATATGTCCCGCATGCAGCTAGTCGCCAAGAACATTCATTATTAATCATGATGATAATATTGTCCTAATAATAAGAATACTAAAAGCAAAGCTTAACAATAAAACGAAAGATCGTGAACGATATATCATCGTTAGCATCAGTAAAATTTATCCAGAAACGCGAATTTGGCATTGATACCCTCAGAAATGCTGAATAAATCCAATGTTCAAATTTAACACTAGGCGGCTAGCAACAGGTGGGGTCAATTGGTAGCAGTTGAAGATAGTTGCCAGTTTATTTGTGTTGAGCAGTTAACGTTTCTGAGAAGCAAAACATTGCTGACTCGATTTAGTTTATGTCACATGAAATTTTCAGTACCACCTGTAAGACCCAACCATACCACGAATGGTACGCATACAACAGTTTGGACGTGTGTTCAAAAAGTATATTGGTTGGTAAAATTTACAATATTTGCATGAATATTCAATTTAAATTCCCAATTATATACCAATTTTCTTTGGACTTGGATTCGTGAGTCTTCGGGATTCGGCTCTCTCTTGTATCATAAAATTACTTTCACTCGGTGAATGTGTCTTGAACTCTTTTAATTTTATTATTATAAGACAATATATTAATATATAAGATATTCGCCGTTTTCTACATTTATGACTTTCCTTTAATAAAGAAGTTCTATTTAATGTCTCCCCGTCCCGAGGGCTAAGAAATTATTCAATTCATTTGATCGTGAATGCGTGTTCTTATTTATTGTTCCTACTCCTTTCTGCGAGAGATTCATGTCACACATTATCCTATTAATTTCAATCACATAAATATTGTCATGTCAATAATTAATTTCGATGTAGTTCAGAGTCTTAAATGTATCCCGAATATGAAGCGATACTCATAGCAGACTTTTATTACGAATTATCGCCGTCGATCTCTCCACAGTAAATGGATCTTTTGCCTACCCATTTTTTACAATTAAATTGGTTTTAATGCTTATAATTTATAACTCACGCATCATTATTGAATATTTTATTAATTAATGGAAGTAAAACAAATGTTAAAAGATTTTAGTTGCGTCTCTCTTGGCAACCAGCTAGCAACTACCTATTGGCTGAATTAGATGACCTCTTTAATGAAGAAGATATAAATACTTATTATAACATTGCAGGCAAATCTTTTGATTTCATGCTTATTATTGTTTATTGACATTTACATTTTTAATTGCCTGGGTCATAGAACACTCCAAATTCTCTGCATGATAGTAAAAACACTATATTATTCACATACGACAATTATTAGCGATTCTTTGAAGCAATTATTGTAGCGAATAAAAAATGCACACGCAAAACTAAGCTGCCGTTCACACGTACTTCTTTCATAAACGCGTGGTCTATGATTTGAGCTTTCTGACGTGAAAATCGGAACACTAGACGTAAACATACTCTTAAGTTACAACGCATTCTCAAAAGTAGCAAATAAACAATAATTTTGCTTCTCACTCTCACTGGACACGAAATATGCATATCAGCCTTGCAATTTATTCGTCTTATCATATCTATTCAAATGTTCTAATGTGATAATAGGTTTATTCAGGCTTAATGCAGCACTACAATTTCTCAATGATTACCATCATTCCGTAAATTCTAAACTGAAATGCCGAATTTCAAATTCCATTTTCTGTTGACTCATACGTTTATAATTGATATTTCTACATGCTGTCCATTCTTAGATGGCTCTTGTCATGGAATATTATTACGTATTGATACGCTAGATTTTTCTTTGCTTGTGGTACTCCGTACTCGTAACTGAACTGCATTGCAAGCCGCTTGAATTTTCAGCGTATATAAAGCTGTCCAGCTTATAGTTATGCAGTCCTTCGGTTTGAGGAAGAACGCACGCAACCTAACCTAAGTTCCAACGATCCAATCATAACTTTTGGTTGTGCGAGAGCTCAAAGGAGTTTCTGTAGGAGTTTTTGAAGTGCAGGTGGTCTGTTTTTCTGTCGTAGTTCGACAGGTGAAATTCTCCAGGATTTGTAGACCATATCGACCTCCGCAGCAAGACTTTCTTCGGCAATGTTGAGGGATTCGCGCTTTATTGTCTGTATCTTCAGCAGCGATGAGATTTGCCAATGTCTGATATTGAGCTTTCCACACTCAACCATTTTGTCCGCTATTTCTCTCAATTCTACATAATAGTGTCTCTAAAGTCCAAAAGTTAAAATATCTTAGTTACTGGCCCTACTGCAGCCCAGTTATAAAAAAGCTGAAGAAATTAAGCTATGCTCTTCGCATTAACCAAATGCACACACGTTTTTTCCCCATACCAGGCAGTAGCTCGGTGGCCATCACGCGCCTCAGGCAGACGCCTTGTCCTAAACGCTGGCCGACCTCGCGGCCGTTAAACGCAGGCGTCGTAGTGAGCGCGTTAACTGGGCCGTCTAGCTTGAATATGACTTGCTTTCTTGACGATTTGGCCAGCATTACAGAGGATTTTGTCGTTTTTTTCACTTACATTTAGAGCGAAATTCAAAAAGAATTGACAATTACATAGAAATCATACAATTACAGATTACATCAGAATCATACAATTAGTTTAATATATACACGTACATAAGCTGAAGTGTTGCAATATCAAAACATTTATCATTAACTAAGAATTTAAAAGCAAGGAAAAGTCCACAAAAATTCATATCTTTATAGAAAACGTTTCGGAGACCAGCTCCATCGTCAGTTCGTAGAATCTAGAATCAGAAGTCTCAAATTAATACAAACGTTTTCTATAAAGATATTAATTTTTGTGGACTTTTCTTTGCTTTTAAATTCTTAGTTAATTTGCGATTTAAGCAAACAAGTGATATATATTCATTTATCATTAAATAATATGATGGATGCATTGCTGCTCACTTGAGCACCACGCGATGCGCAACAATTTTTTGCCACCCACGTCCTCTTTATTAACATTCTTTTTCTTCATTTAAAAATTTCAACCCGGTAATGATTACCCTGAATTTATAGAAAAAAATAAAAGTCAAATTTCACCTTACGATTTCGACCCTCAACTGCCCGTTTTACAGGGCCGCTTTATTCCATCGTCATAAACAAAATTTCAGGTCCTGGTAAAATTCGGTGCGATTGGTGTCGTGGACACGCTCCCGAATAGCCCATATAATATATCTATACGAAGCCAGGCTTCAAACAAACTCCCAAACTTTCACAAATCTTATAGATATTCGACAAAATTTGTTTGTAAAGGGGGAGGGTTTGATTGAAGCCTAGACAACAAATATATAGAGGTTGTACCAGCGTATAGTATAAGACTATAAGCAATACATAGCGTATCGGGGCATATTCCGTGAGCCTGGAATTTATTTCATATAATATATAGTGGGAGAGTAGGAATGTATTGGATCAAATACTGAAATATGTTTTTGCAATTGAGAAAGAAAGATTAATATTATTATCATTATTATTATTATTATTATTATTATTATTATTATTATTAACATTATTATTATTATTATTATTAATATTATTATTATTATTATTATGGAGTATTTCTTAACGAGAGTAAAATGAGACTTATTTATCTTCTATATAAGATGTGGGAGTGAAGAGGCCGATATTCAATTAGAACGTGAGAGTTTTATCAATATAACCGAATTTGGGGTAGCGGGAATAAGAAGATTCAGGATTACGGGATTCCAAAATAGCAGGAATTATCAAGTTTGGGCAACGTCGGACTCATCTTCTAGTATATAATAAATTATACAATTTTTACAAGGGAAAAATCAAGCCAGCCTGCGGTCATGGTCGCTTCCAACTCCGTAGTGTAGAAAAAGCTGCTAATGGGAGACGAGTCCGTCAGAAAATTTAAATTTCATTATTTCGGAAAAGATATCTGGTGCTATATCCAACATATTTAAAAATGCAACCTACAACAGACGATGAAGGGCATCTTAGGCTTGAAGTTGGATTGTGTTCTCTTGTAAGCGGACGTTCCAAACGTCGAACGGAACGTCGGTCACGAACGTTTAATCCAGTAGTTCTCTTAGAACAATCGGTGTAACAAAAACACAGTTTTTCCAGTCAACACTGCGATTTAAAACCACTTTTATTTGACTCAAAGTTGGCACTTTAAAACCAGGAACTTAACAGTTATAGTTTAAAACAAATACACAAAGTAGGTAGCTCTTACATTCAATTCAGTAAGAAAGATGGGGCACACTGCGGAGACATGGGCAGAAACCGTATCAGCACAACTAGTCAGTAACTAGACAGTAGCTGCCACAATATTGGCACAAACAGATAACTGTTGCTGAACGGCTGCAGGACACGACTGCCTTAGCGAGCCCTCGTTAACCGCCCTCGTCCCTTCTCTCTGAAGCCGAGAAGGTCGGAAGTCTATGTGATGGAACTGGCCTCACAGAGAGTTCATCAACGCGAATATGTACAATTTGCCACTGATAAAGAAATTGAAAACAATAATATAAAAATATCGTGAACGATTTCTCAATCGTTCACACTTTTATTTTTCTCTCCATATTTTGAATCCATTAATTTTTCTAATTACATTTCTTAGCATTTATTTCTCTCTAATACCACATTGATGAGAAACACTAGCTGTTTCATATTGAATTTGGTCTGTTATTGAGTGAGGTACCAACGATTCTTCTACGTGTTTTTGTGGAGTTTTCGTAGAAGTGATAACATTACTCGCTTTCGCTCACTTGCCTTCTTCAAAAAATTTCGCCGGCTTATCTGAGGCCAACGGTCACCGGCCAATAATCTGCCAATTATTTAGCATAGGTAAATTTGAGAAATTTCCTCATATTTCTGTCCGATGCAATCTCGTTCCAAGTACTTCAGGGAAGTTGAACGATCGTCCGTGCGTCCAAAC
>NW_025934457.1:0-15506 GCF_000764305.2 Hyalella azteca | reverse complement strand
GAGGTGTAGGGGCCAAGAGGGTGGGGAGGGTATAGGAAGGCGAGGCCTGAGCGCAGTCAAGGCAGCGATTGTTCTCGGGTTACCGGCAGTCGCCGAGGGTTTCAAAAACATGGATAACATCTGGATTATGGACGAAACTAGATCGAATTTTTTTCTGATCAAGTAAATATATTTTTTCTAGGCAACAATACATTTTTTCATGTCAAAGATGAATTTTTATGGCAAGGATATATTTTTCACGTCAAGGATATATATTTTTATGTCAAGAAAATATTTTTTTCACGTCAGTGATAGATTTTTTAAGCAAAGAATGTATTTTTTTCAAGTTAAGGATATGATTTTTTAAGTTTTATAAATGAATGCATGTAATATTTTTTTTACATTTCCTTATTTTGAACTGTAAAGTGCTGTTTTATCATTTTTAAACCAAAAATATGCAATTGTGGTAAAGAGGCCAGGCCACTTTTTACAAAATAGTGTTTCATTAAAAATTGAATAACTCTATAGGCGTGTAATTCACATCATACATTCCTCATTAGTTGTACCTTTAAACAAAACAAAGAACTACCTTGTACCAATCAAAACTTCATCAAAATTTTAATTTAAAAAAGGGAGGGCCCGCTGCCCCATGTTACCTTTAAATTGTATCTGATTTTAAATTGTCGATTTAAGATGTTTCTCTAGAGGTAAAGATTCAATGATTTATATTTCTGTTATTACTCTGTGAACGCTATTATCCAATTGTTATTTTGTGTCATAATCTTAATTCAAGATTTTTATGCTTTTAATTTTTTTATATTCGTACGTATGGATTCTAATAGCATTCCCGTAACCTATAATGCATTGAGTGCGCAATTTTTACGATGGAAATTGTCGGAAGAATTTTCGCTAGAGAGAGAGAGGGAATAAATGAGCAAGAGATGATGAATTTAAAATCATAACCAACAATTAATTGCGTTGATGGCGTTTGAATTCAGTAATTCAGTACTTTGTTTGAAATATCGCCTAAAAAAGTAGGATTAAATACAAGGTATTTTCAAGATTCAAAGTTTAGTTTTCTTCCAAATTGCTTTGGAAATGGACATGTTTTTTTTAAAGCGCCAGCCACCGGTTTTTCATACTGTTAAGTGAAGGAACTGTATCCTCATATATTAATCAGTTACCTCTAAACTTTTTCGATTTTACTTAAAGTACGAGATATGATTTAGACCAGAGGTTTTCTTGATTTTGTGTCCACACGATCGAGGACGATCTTCTAGAAAGAGGGGAGATGTCCAGTGTCAATCTGGCGTCTCATTATATTATAATTTATTATAAGATTATATCAACCGTAATTGAGAAGTAATATTCACTTGACGTGATAAAGATTGATGGAAACGTACTAGACTTGAGTCAGCATGGACAACATCACGTGATAGTTCACGCGATCAAGACCTTAGTACAAAGTAGTGGGCGGAAGCCGTGATCCTATAAAAGGGCTGGGAATCTTAGTAAGCGCCCGCAGAAGCTGGCAAGTACGCACGCCGCAATGTAACTAGCGTTAGAGCTACTCCGACCTAACGGTCGACGTCTTAGCCTTTTACCGGTATCCTCTTACTCGTGTATTACCTCACGTATCAAGATAAGTTCTCTAGACAGATAGTGTCTTAGGGTACGCACACAGTGAAAGCCGGTTTGCCCGCGCGGGCAACCTGCTCCAACCTGCCACAAGAATGAACATAGGATAATAATGTAAGTGTTCACAATGAAAACCTGTACGAATAGGCTTCAGTATTCTATGATTTCAGGCGCCAGCCTGAGCAGGTAACCAGCACGCTGGCAACCTGCTTTCACTGTGTGCGTACCCTTACGGTCAGCTATTGCAATACGCTATTGGCAGAGCTGGGCAACGCTACTTTGAAATGTAGCGGCGCTACCGCTACCGCTACATGCTCTAAATGTAGCGGGCGCTACCGCTACCGCTACAGTAAAATGTAGCGCCGCTACATTAGCCGCAACAATGGCTAAAATTATTGGAAATCTCTAAATATTTATTGTTCTGCTATTGGGATTTACTCATAAACATTTATTGATAATAAAACATTTTCAAAACATATCAATGCAACTTTATTGTAATAAAACTAACCGAACTAGTACACGGTTTAGATACTGTAAATAAAAGTTAGTTATTTTTATGTTTTACCTTCCCTACATGGATGCATGTCTACTTTAATCTACCAATCTCAAAAATTATCCACATATACATATAAAAAATCAGTCTTTTATTTGCATATATATGTGGATTTTTTAGATAGGTAGATTAAAGTAGAAATCTATGTAGGGAAGGTTAAACATAAAAATAACTGTAAGCAAACTGAAACATGAAAAAATACCTGTAAGTGGTAACTGGTAACAACTTAACAAGTAACAACTAACATGTTGACACTAGTAACAGGCTGAGGTTGACAACATTAAACCGAAATCTTTCGTGCAGTTTTATTCTGTAATTTATATTATGTATGTATCATGCTGGTTTTCAATAATATTTAATACTATTAAGTAAAATCTAAAGGCTTTATCTATGAATGTAGCGGTAGCGCTGTAGCGGCAAACCTCGTATCGCTACTTAAATATGTAGCAGGCGCTACCGCTACCGCTACTGAAAATGTAGCGGCCGCTAGTAGCGCCCGCTACATGTAGCGTGCTACTGCCCACCTCTGGCTATTGGAAATGCGCAAATGTAGTAACCAATAAATATTTCTGACAAGGCTCTCAACACACAAATTCACGTAAGCACTGGTGTGTCAAGTAAAAGCACATAAGCACTTAAGCCAGGAAAAAATTCAAAAATAAATAATATATTATATTGAATTATTGGAAGGTTAATCAGTACTTTGTATCGTTTCGCAGGTCAAAATTAAAATTAGAATCGATTTATGAACTATAGACATGCCAGGTTTGATATATAATGGAGCGTAAAAATTTAATTTTTGACTTCACAAATTTACCTATAGAATAGAATCATATGTAAGTTAAATTCTACAATTTAAATCAATATAAAATGCAATCAATATAGTAAATTCAATAAAGGTAAACAAAAATTAAGTAATTTTTTTTGTCACCATTGAACCGTCGTTTGATCAAAATGTGAAAATTATTTTAAACTATGTTACACAAATTTTTCTCCGTTGATGAATTTTTTTAGACAATAAAAGCTCCCATGAATATTATTCTTAGTACGGCTACAAGCTTAACTGCATTGAAATGCCAATTTTGTTTCACGACATTATTCAAGCTTGATCAATGTTTTCATCTGTTTTGACATCAATTTAATTGGTAAACAGTTAATTTAAATAAAAGAAATTTCGTGAAAAATTGTTATTACAAGCCATCTCTGAGTAGCCATGCCGATTGACAGAATAAACGGGAAAGCATTTGCTAATTCATACCGAACTCTCAATTCTTCGCAACTCATTACGGACAAATTCAACTACTGTGCCAGCGCTATTCTTAACAAAGATATAATTAAAACGAGTTTATTTTTGCACGTGGGTATTACGCTTTTTCACGCGTGCAGGCTGGTTGGAAAAATTTACTAATGCAAAGTTAAATAACTTTCATAAGTACTCTGATCATGAATTCGTATATTTTTAAGTAGACTTTCACATTAAAATGGAGAAAATATGGTGATCTTATGCAGTAAAAATATAAAACAATATTAATTCACCAAAGCCTCCAAAACTTATGTACGAAATTACATGATTGTTAAAAAGTCTCTTCCAAGAATAGTTGTTCATTAGCTATGAGTTAGACCCTAACGCAATCAACAGTTGAGTTGTAATCAACAGTTGGGTCGTCATAATCAACAGTTGGGTCGTTATAATCAACAGTTGGGTCGTCGTAATCAACAGCTGGGTCGTCGTAATCAACAGCTGGGTCGTCGTAATCAACAGCTGAGTCGTCGTAATCAACAGCTGGATCGGCGTAATCAACAGTTGGGTCGTCGTAATCAACAGCTGAGTCGTCGTAATCAACAGCTGGATCGTCGTAATCAACAGTTGGGTCGTCGTAATCAACAGCTGAGTCGTCGTAATCAACAATTGGGTCGTCGTAATCGACAGTTGGGTCGTCGTAATCAACAATTGCGTCGTCGTAATCAACAGCTGAGTCGTCATTATTAGCAGTTGCATCGTCGTAATCAACAGTTTAATTCGTCACTGCCGTCGCTGCAGTGCGGGACGTCATCGCATACGTTCTCTTCCGCGACGCACAAGCCGTCTGGACACACATGACTCGTGCAGTCTGTAAAAGTGCGTCAAGTGAGTACATATTCACAGGTACATTACTAGAGTAAATAAATATTTACCGAAGGTATGACTACACGAGAATATAGGCTATAGTTTCCCGATATACTGAATTGTATCCAATGTGAATGGTGCACTTAAGAACATTTCAATGGATACTTAAGAACGATACACGCATACGAGTTCATGCATATGTCGGCGTCGGTGAAATTACTAATGAAAATTTGAATGATTATGAATACTTGATTATTTTGAATATTCAAATATTTTGAGTATATGAAGAATAATGGATAACCATCGTTTGGCTTCTGAGCAGTGAGCATCCGATCAAGCAAGCATGGTGACAGAAATCAAATGCTATTGCTTTGACAAGGCTCGATGATATTCTTAGTTTTCATAATATTCATTTGCGTGAATTGTTCTCTAATAAATAAGCAAAGTCATTTAAAACACGATAACAAATTACAAATCAAGTCATAGCTTATTTAAAATACTAGAGTAAGAGAAGATTCCACAATAATTTTAATTTATTCAATGGTTGTCCAACCACTAATCTCACGAAGTTGGGGCAGAAGGGCGTTGGGATCGGAGATCTTGGGATCATGAATCTCCTCAAATTTCTTGCGTTGCTCATACTTTATTTTGAATTGAGTAGAGAGGATCTTGGTTTGAGAAGATGCAGGATCTTGCAACACAAATTTATATAAAAATTTTATTAAAAATTGTCAAAGAATATTCAAGTAGCACAAAATTTTTTCTTAATTTTTAAAAAATTTGATACAATATGAGAATTATAACCATTTAATAGAAACCAGGTAAAAATTTTACACACATTTTATTAAACATGAAAATTTCACTCAGTTTTGGCCAGTTGCATTTAATTTGCCGCTCTATTCTGGTACGATTTCGAATGTATGGTTCTGTTCTAACGAAATTCTTTCAACTTCCGCAATGAAGTTTGATGGTACACCCCACATTTTATACTTACCGCATTCATCTTCATCAGAACGGTCGGAGCAATCCTCGCGGCCATCACAGCGCAATTCCTTCTTTATACAGACCTTAGATTTCGCACACTGAAAATCTTCATCACTGCAGCCTGTTGTACAGTTTTTTCATTAATTATTTCAAAAATTAAACTAGCAAAGCGATTCTCCGACATGAAAACTACAGATACAACGCCCTACCATGTATGACATTCATTTGTTATCGTTTCAGATACGGGAACTTGTCTGGTTCGACTGAAAATCTTAACTATCAAAATATGAACGTGTTTCGGTCAATAGCCGGACAGGATTGTTAATATTACCAGACAGGAGTTAGGAACAGTGGATTGCTCAAAACATTTATAAATATACAATAAAAACCCCATGAGTTCCACTAATGTAGTGCTTTTTTAATGTTCATTAAGAAATTAATAGGTAATATACAGTAGGTAGGTCAGGAGCTTGCAATGAAAAATATCGAAACGACGGGGGATTTCTTGATGCCTCTCTTGCATGCTACTTTAGATTAATAGAGCACAACGACATTGTTACGCTAATGACTAAACCATTGCTTACATATAGCTCTACTGACAGGTCCATATTATATCTAACTTAGATAAGATACATGCAATTATATAGACGTAATTACTGCGACTGATTGAAAAGTATTGATGAAATTAGTCAAACCAGTTGAGTTTGATTATACAAAATGAATGAATGATTGTACAAGATTACAAGATTAATGAATGATTGTTCAAGAATACAAGCTGAATGAATTATTTTACAAGGTAACAGGATGGATGAATCATTGAATGACTGTACAAGATCATGAGATGAATGAATGGATGATTGATCAAAAATTGTGACCGTTCACTAGAGTACACATGCATCAATAGTATAACTTGAGTACGCACGGCAGTTCTGTTCGTCGCTTCCATCAACGCAGTTCATTTCGCCATCGCAGACTTGGTGGCGGCTCACGCAAGAACCATCGCCACACTGGTGGTGAAGCCAGCAGCCTGTCACGAAAAACTATAGTTAAAACTTTTGCAAATCATGAAATTTTTGTAAGTAGACATGAAGTTAATTTTTTTTGGCTTTGAATTGAATACCAGGGAATCGCATTGCAGCTCAGGGACTTGGTTAAAACTATCCCTGAAAAACTATCAACAAGAGACGGGCTGTTTCTGGTAACTCTTCAAATTTCACGCGCCATGGCTAGATAGCATGGCAGTAACTGAAGGACTTGTATATACAGAGTCCATTATAAAAGTAATGAGCATGATGTTATTGTGACGCAACGATAGATGGCAGCGCGGTCAAACTGGCTGGGGAATGTGGTGGGGGATATGACCTTTCAGTGCATCTGGTCATCAGTTGAGTTCGAGCAGTATGAGCGGAGAAACGAGCCTCCGCGTGAAGTGTGTTTTCGACTTTTGTAACATAGCGCGCTGGAGCGTTCGCTGGAACAACTATACGACATAAAGTTTTGCGTGAGGCTCGGAAGAATTGCAACCGAAACATTCCAGATGCTGCAAGAAGCCTTCAAGGACGGTTGCATTTCAAGATCACAATCTGGGATGTGTCACAAGGCGTTCAAGGAGGGCCGGGAGGAGGTCGCCGACAAACCCCGTTCAGGACGCCCAACAACAACCCAAACTGAAGAGAACGTGGATCGTGTGCGCGAAGTTTTGCGATCAAAACAATGATCATTGTCTTCTTTGGCATCCGAGGAATAGTCCATTGTGAGTTTGTACCGCAAGGACAAACTGTAAACTCAGCCTTTTCCACATCCAACACCAAGTTACAACGTTTCTGAGAGACATTCCCGTCGATGAGTTTCAGAGTGCCTTTCAGGCGTGGCAAACACGTCTCCGCAAGTGTATTGATGCAAGAGGAATATATTTTGAAGAACATTGAACATTTGTACAAATTACAATCAATAAATGTTATTTGCAAGCAAATGCTCATTACTTTCATAATGCACCCTGTATGCATGACTTAACAGCGCGTGCAATAATCTAATAATTCAATATCAATAAGTCCAACGTATCATCTCCTATGGGTAAGAAGATGTTAATAAAAAAACAGGTTATTTGGGTGAGAGAACAGTGAGAATGCGAGTGAGTCTGCCATCTCCCCAAATTTAGGCGGCAAGACAAATGTTTTCAAGGTAGTTTACGGTGACCGGCATAATTAGTGGATGTTAAATAGCGTGAAACAATAACTAAAATTATTCTATCTCTGATTAAGTTCAGTCGCAACTAAAGCCAATTCAAAATTAATAATTGTTTGTTTTAGAGCCTATTTCTATCCAGGCAGTGAAAACGTTCAGAACTCATCTCCTAGCAAGCCATTTTTATGCACAATTCACTAACTGCAGTTTCATTGGCGCCCCCCGTCGCAGAACTGCGAGGCACGCACGCAGGGCGCGCCATCTTCGACGCCGCACGCCCGCTTCCCAGCAGGACACGCTGCAGGGAGTCACGGAAACGCGGAACAGAATCTGGACTTAATAATCTGGAACAGCTGGGCACTCACGCATGATTTTTTTTAGAAAATAGTGTCTCGTTTCTACTCACACGGTTACTCTCACAACAACATTACTCCGGAAAATTGTAGGGATTTTAAAAATGAAAAATCTCACAAGCTACTGAAAATGCGATCTTAAATTACTCCAGGTTGTAAAAAATACTCAAAATTTCATTCCCCTCACTGGCAACTGCATTTCTCACCTTCCTCACACATAAGATAATATCATTACTAAATGTTGATACAAGCAGCGAACCGCTACAACATTACGTTAATCAACAACAGAACAGTTGTGCAGACGAAGTGATAGAAATATTTTGTTACTATAAATTTAACTAACCTGCCATGCTACGTGACAGCAGTACTGCCGCTACCCAGACAAGTAAGAACTTAATCGTTGTGCTGCAAAAGTTGCTGCCAAATACTACCTTATTTCTACGAATGATTTCATTCATTGTTTGGGTCTCTAGAGTTACTGATGATCCTAAATTATCACGTTTAATACCGGAACAGATCATTTCAAGAGCGCAGTTGACTAATATTTCAACAAAATTTTGAATTGCGAATGCCCCACGGGATGTACTCACAGCAGTTGCTTTCGTCGCTCCCATCCTCACAGTCGGAGCTGCCGTCGCATACCTCGTGCTTGCTGATGCAGCGACCGTCTCCGCAAGTGTGGTGATCACCGCATGCTTAATTACAAAAAATCTGATGAAGGTTATGCTTTCTAGGAAAGTAAGCTTTATTTCCTTGCGAATATTTATTCATCACTGGATATTATCTATCTGCTTGATCTATCCATCACTCGCTATCATTCATATCACATATTTCATTCATCAATCGATCGCATTTATTCATCAATCGATCGATCTATAATATGAACATGGATTAATGAAGAAGTTGTTTTAACCTCGCTTAAACTCACACAAAATCTGACATGAAAAACCATGCTTTACCTATGGGTTGGGTGGTGGAGAGCATTTCAACATCCTTCTCGTTTTCGGAGCACAAAATTTGAATTTTAGTTTTTCCTGGGCCTGTCAACACGGTGAAGGAATTCGATGTTATTATTTAATAATGTTGAATCAAGATCGTACCATGTCACATATTGCAAACATGCAGCAATGTGCAGTGGTATGATGCCTATATATAGCTTAAATGAACTGATGTGGATTGAAATCTGTAGGAAACATCGGATGAAAAATCTGCCACAGTAAAGTGGAGTAATCCCGTCAAACGAAGGTGTGCTTTGCTCTATTATGAATCTTCATTGTTAAGATTTAAATGATTTGAAAATATCCTTAGGATATTTAACGTGGCTAAGCCTCTAATTAGGTAAAAATATACACGGCGTTCAACGATATTGCGGCAGGAAATTGAATGAAGAATGGAATAAGTAAAATAAAAATAATTGCTAAATGTGATGTAAATACAATGAACCTAATTTACTACACAAGAAGATTTCATATGTACCATAGATACCATAAGGTGATAATAATTGAATATATATAGTAAAAATCTTGTAAAATGAGGTTAATATTCGGTCACTGAATGAAGCGAATTAATATATTGAGACTCAGTTGTTGTTGGATATGGATGACCACTCTCACTTGATGGTCTCCGGACAGTAAAGAGTACTACGAAATGCACGAGTAAATGAATTAGGATTTATTGTGGGCATAAAACAGCGAATGGAAATGGTCAAAAATAATAAGTGGCGCATAGGTTTCTCACACGTGTAACGTTATAATATTTAAGGATATTCTCCATGAGCGCAAATAATCTTGCTTTGCTAATACCAACAACTGAACTTGCTCATCTGAATTAACAAACTCACGTAACATTAGCTCGACTTATTTTGTTTACTTGGCATAGATTGATATCATTGCGTTTCAATTGGTTCCCCTAATTTCCCCGCATATATACAAGTTGGCTTTAATGAATATTGTGCTCATTAGGAGGGGCTCAGTTCAAAAGTTTCCTAGGCTTTGAATCAAGTAAAATGTTAAACAAACCAATTATTTCATCTTCGCCTCATGCGTACTGTTAAATAATTTTTTCTTTACAAGTACGCTCTTTTAGCGTGGTAAATAATTTCGCTTTGGACCCTGTTTCCCCGATTGCACCCGTGAAGAGACGATCATATTTCGGTGCATTTTTTCTCAATCGTAATATAGTGATAATTTGTATTTTTGGGTAATACATGTTAGGCTAATCTGGCGTTAATCAAGAAGCCGAGTAAGCTATGTAACTGTTGAATCGGCAGAGAAGCCCAGCGAAGTTGGTCGCAAACCCCGGCGTTTGTTGGGAAACGAATAAATTATTCCAAGAATAGCAATCAATCATAAATATCTGACTTCTGGGTTTTCAAATAATTATTAGTTTGAAAAAACTTGACACTTACTACAATATTCTTCATCGGAACCATCGTCATCACCACAGTCACGGCATCCGTTACATCGCAGCGTCTCGTTTATGCAGAGCTTAGACATTGAACAATGAAAATAACCTTCCCCGCAACCTAGGAAACAGGCAAAAAATATTAAAAAATTATGGTGAATTTACTACGAATCGTTATAAAGCTCATATCGCTTTTACTCATAAATCAATTACTATACAGCAGGATCAAAATACGTATGGCCAAGCAGGATAACATGCGACTCCATTGTATCTTTACGCATCAGTTTAAATAAGTTATTGTCAATGTTTAAAAAGCATAAAGAACTACAACAAATTAAAATGAGGGAGTTTCCAAAATCATACATTATAAGTACAGTATTAGACTGACAGTAATAAAGTAACATAAAGACTCAGAAATCGAATTTGTCACTCGGGGTTATCCGAACAAATGAATCTTCAGTTAGATCAAACAACTAGAAAGGCTCGTAAGGAAACTGCGTCTTACTTTTATTGATACAAAAACTGGGTATACACTGTTGAGTATTGCGTTTTTGAAACATTAATTATTTTAAAGTTCAATAATTTATTGATAGCACAATAAGAAGGGATATTTATCATGATTCACGCAATGAATAATTAATTCAAATTTCGGATATTGAACGCCAGTGATCCTTGGAGAAAAACACTGCTCGGAAAATATGGCTACATAATCTCTTGCACACCATATGTGACCAAGATAGATTTCTCCATTTATATCACGAGCCAAATAATGTGAAAAATTATTGAAGCCGAAGTGTACATTACTCACCACAAGCTCTCCTAGACTCATCGTAGCCGTTGCGGCATTTACGATTGCCGTCGCAGAACTCGGAGAACAGGAAACATCCTTTTCCTTTGGACATTGTAAAGTCTTCGACGCCACACATTCTTTTTTTGTCACCGCACGCTGGATGCAACGAATCGTAGGCAAAATAATAACATTAGTCACATTCTATTCAAGTCCGATTACGAAAATACTTTGTTCCAATCGAAATAAATTTTGTTGGCCTCACACATTCATTTTTAGCATCTAAGTAAAATTTTTATAGTCGAATTAATGGATTTTACGGTCACCATGACCATAAAACTATGTTTAACTTGTTGTACTGATCGTCTCCTCATTAGCGCGTTAGTTAATGCAGATAATTAATGCAATTTGGCAGCTGTCACTATTGTATTATACGCACAGCAGTTGCGTTCGTCGCTGCCATCACAACAGTTCTTGATGCCGTCGCAGACTTCGTAGCGGCTCACGCAAGAACCATCGCCACACTCGTGGTGAATTCCGCAACCTGAAGGTGTCAATAATGCTCGGTGTCAATCAGGGGTCTCATTCTATTCATTATAATTATAATATAAGTCTCTACGATAATATCATCTGTAACTGACACGTAATATACACTAGACGTGATAGAGATTAATGGAATAGTACTAGACCTGAGTCAGCATTGACAACATCACGTGACACATCACGCGATCAAGACCTCAGTAGTGGGAGGAAGCCGTGATTCTATAAAAAGGCTGGAAACCTTAGTAAGGCCCAGTAACTACCAGTTACGCCGCAATATAAAATTCGTTACTAAGAGCTACTCAGACCAAACGATCGACGTCTTATCCTTATACCAATAATAAAACTCTCATATAACCACCCCATATCAAGATAAGTTCTCTGGACAGATGGTGTCTTACTTATCCCTCACGCACTTAGTCAACAAATACCTGTCCTCAAGATCAGGTAGATATACGTACGAAGTCTGGAGGCGCATAAACGTGCCTCCGGACAATAATGTCAAGATAACCAGTGGCAAATATATTATGTAAGTAAAAACTCTTGCACGCTATACTTTAAATTAATAGAAAACAATGAAATTGATATGCCACTAAGATAAAGCATGATATTTCTATTTTGTTGGTCAATGGCTGAGTTGTGGTACGGTGTGCAGTAGAAGTGCCCATTGCACCTTGATGAGGTCGGATTGGGCAATGAAAAAATGTTCTAGCATCAGGACTCCTGACATACTACATGGAGTGTAATTAAGAATGAACGAGCTCACATTATTCAAGTATTGAGGAGTAACATTAAATCTGCTCGATGTTGAGAGGCGTATAGATTTCGCATCCATCTTTAAGCAGCGCAATTTAGCCGTAGGCCTCATGACGGTGAAAAAATCAATGAGCACTCTGAATAATTTACATTTCTTAATGGCTCTAATTCTCAAAATGGCAATGATAAAGCTGGTATGGAATCCACTGAAAATTTCATTAATAAACGAATAAATTTTTTATGCAGTCAGATAATTATACAAAATTCTCAAATATAATGGAAAATTGTTGAGCTGGAGTTTGCAATTCCATCGAAATGAAAGTTAAATTTTCTATTGCATGGTCGTCATGTGAAGTTAGGGCCTACGTTAGGGAAATAAAGTTCATAATATTTAGTCGTTACGGGATAGGTTAAAGTAAAGTCTTCCATACCGTCTGCGGAGTTCATTCAAACACAGAAAAAAATGATGCGGCATCATTTAGCTTCACTGTTTTACCTGAACTTTTAGTCCATTCGATCATTTATTTGGAGTACCTGTACCACACAAGTCTTCTTGAAGTCACTCGGGTTTTTTATTTGAACCTTTGAAATTATGAAATTTTAAGTTAACCAAGAAATTATATGAAAATAAGTTAGAGCGAATCATACCGCAAGATTTTTCATCAGAACCATCGTCACAATCTTCGCGTCCGTCACACAGGAAATCTACTTCCACACAGCGCTTGGACAGCGAGCACTGGAAGAAACCTTCGCCGCAACCTGGTTTTGGAAAAAAAGTTAAATTGTGAAAAACGATCAGCAAGGAAAACGAATTAAAAAAATATAAATTGTAATGAAAACAATTTTTAGCAGTTTACAGTGTCGTTAAAACGGCTGCGAACGTAATTGCAGAAAATCTGAAATGGTGCTTAGTGTTCATGGACTGTGAAAATAACTTAATACAGAATAACACTTCAAAATTATGCTGTATAGATGATTTCCATTGAAACCAATATGCAGTGCATCTCGTCCAATAGTTGTAAATTGATACAGTGCACGAACTAGAGGAGTGGTCTCATTGATATGCTGCACAAACAAACGACATCTGAAATGTTAGGGCAAGATTACACATTTGCAACCTAAATGAATATATAGTAAACTATAGGAAATAACGACGCTTTAGACATTTTTATGCATTAATTTGACTGGTCACTCAAACATTTCCAGCAGAAAAATACCGTAAACCTGCATTGTTCCGCAGGAAAAAAAAAATAGTTCACAAACTCTGACACCGAAAGTTGCCAATTTTATTTTCAACTGATTTTCCATCAGTAAATAGAGTTCGTTCCAGTGCCTGGAGCTGGAAGTTAATGAACAAAATATAGGCAAGGCTCACCGCAGGCCTCCATGGATTCGTCGTATCCGTTTCGGCAGTGTCTGCTACCATCGCAGAACTGGATTGTACGTACACAGTCCGTTTCCCCCGGCAAACTGCTTTTATTAATACCACAGGCTCGTTTGCCTGCTCTGCAAGCTATTATATAGGGAATATTAGCATGATATTTGTGTCGGCTCATAAATATCTATGTACAAAATTGTACTTCCATTCCTTAGAAGAATGATTTTGCTTGAGATTCGTCGATATCGAATATCACAATCACGCTTCCAATCAATAATAATACGGTCACTGGGGACGGTAATAAGCACAGCTTATTACCTGGGGTTGAAATAATAAAACAAAACATGAAAAAAATGAATGAACACTGAGGTTGAATGAACAAAATTGCGTCCGCTCATCGCATTACAAATGTAAATCTTCGGTACGCACAGCAGTTGCGCTCGTCGCTGCCATCACAACAGTTCTTGATGCCGTCACAAACTTCGTAGCGGCTCACGCAGGAACCATCACCACACTCGTGGTGAACACCACAACCTTAGCCAGAATACAAAATCAATACTAGTTAAATTAAGTTGTTTAGACATAGAGTTAAATTTATGATCAGTGTAATCTCGAACAAATTTTTCTGATTTTCTCTCTGACTATAGGTCAAATGTCTATCAACGGACTTAGTTCTTCGTCATTAGTGCTGAATGGTTGATTGCAAAATGCTGCCGACTTTACGATCAACATTATCATAAATCAACAAATTATCTGTACGATTAAATAGTATGACTACTCATTGACCAATTTTACCATAATTAACCGGAAGAAATATTGTTACACGTTGATTATGCCCGATATTTACCATTATTTTCGGGCACTAACGGAGCTGTCGAGGTTGTCTCAACTTCTGGGCAGGTTTTATTGCCATATGTCCACTTTGTTCCATCTGATATAGGAAATTAACCAACCATAGAATAAGGGGAAAAACGAAAGTGCTAATTAAAAAAGCCACATTGTGTGACTAGTATAAGTACACGTTTAGTAATAAGATAACTTGTTTGGAAAGAATTGTATTACGTATCAAAGAAATTATACTGACTATCATATTGTAGACACTAATTAATTATATTTACCAGTATTGTAATGAGACGAAAACTTGAGGGATTTTAGTGAATAGAAAACTTATATAATCCTTTGTATTATTTAAGTTATCATATTAGAACATATTATTATCGTGGGCATTATTTATAAGCAATGTGAACTGAAATTTTACCGCAATAAGTCTCGTCGGAGTCGTCATCGCAGTGCTGCCGTCCGTCGCACCGCAATTCTTCTCGGATGCACATCTTCGATAATAAACATTGAAAGTACCCGATTCTGCACCCTGACAGGAGTAATAATATATAACTAAATGTTAGAAAAAATGTAATTATTCTTTTCAGCGCAATAGAGCTAACATTTTTTATTGTTTTTTCAAGTTTCGAAATTCATTGCTTCACTAAGAAATTTATTTATTCAAAATTCATTTATTACTATTTTTTAGAAACAAATAAGTGAGAATGACACCAAATAGCTCAGTTAAAAACGACGAGACTGCAGAGGTGAAGCTTTCTCGAGGGAAGGAACGGAATAATTTCAAGCGTATAATAGGTTATCGGTTATCGTTAGTACAGTCGTTCCCTATCCATACCATACAGTCGGTAATGTCTCACCACAGGCCTCGCGGGACTCGTCGTATCCGTTGCGGCAGTGGCGCCCGCGGTTGCAGAACTGCGAGGCACGCACGCAGGGCGCGCCATCTTCGACGCCGCACGCCCGCTTCCCAGCAGGACACGCTGCAGGCAGTGTCAGGGATTAGG